>NW_021620923.1:8172151-8177456 GCF_004785775.1 Grammomys surdaster
TCTCTCTCTCTCTCTCTCTCTCTCTCTCTCTCTCTCTCTCTCTCTCTCTCTCTCTTCTCTTCCTCCCCTACCCCTAACACACACACTAGACTAGATTTATAAATGTTGAGATCCTATTGCTTTACTGTTTTGTTTTCTCTTTGTTCTCTTCACAGTTCCAGAATTAGAAAGATTTGTCTGAAAGAAAACCATTTGTCAGGTAAGAAAGATGATCTGTTTCTTCCTGTTTACTTCTTGTCTGCTGTGTGGACACTCATGATCATAGACTAGAAGAGAAGAGAAATGGGAGAGATTAGGAGGGTATCAGATATAGTTTTGTTTTGAACTTCATTGGGAAATTCAGAATTAATGAAATGATTTTCTCAGATATACCACTAGCAATAAACATGTGTATTTTAGTGTTCCGAAAGCAGAGCTACCCAAGTTTTCAATCTTATTACATAAAATAAAAATGAAAAGCTATAAAAAGTTTGTAATTCCAGAAGTGTCTAAAGTCTGAAGGACTTGCTAGCAAAAACATATTGCAAATTGCCAAATTTCTGCAATATCTGAATCAATTTTGTTATTTTACAAGGTTTTTTAAAAGAAGAATATAGTAGTTTTTTTTCAATTACTATCTTTTAGGGTAAGAATATATTATTTCTTACCGTATATTAGGGTAAGAATATATATTTAATCCCTTCCTTCTACTGGCAAACTAAGAGGACACAAATCATAATTGGTATGAATGAGTATTTTATTTCAACAGTAAAAATTTTATGTAGTTATGCTTAGCTTGTTTCTTAACTATTTTGTTTATGTCTCCTTGACTACTTTGTTAATGACTCAGGACTGACCATATTCTTTGTATGTACCTAGATTGATATAAGAGCAGACTGCAAACAAATAAACATGCTTCAGCTTCAGAACTGGCTGGGGTCATGTTAGAAAAGCAAAAGAAAAAAAGAAACTATATGACTAAGACATTTATTCAAAAAACTTAACCTTTTATCCTTGTTATAAATATCCTTTATTATCACATATAACAAACACAGCATTTGTAATTCACATGAAACTTTAGTTGGAATTGTATAGAGGAATAGGAAAAAAAGGATGGATTTATTTAATGAGAATTAAATACATTAAGGACAGACAAATCACACCTGAGAAACTGAGAATCCAGTAGTTACTTATTCTAGAGACTGGATGCCTCAATAATAGGTATACTTGCAAAATAGCTGCCTCTCACTTGCAGAGGATGGGAGAGACAGACCCTCAATTTTACAGTCTACAAGGTCTACTGTGATAGTTTGAATAAAAATGGCTCATATAGTAGGCTTAGTCTTGCTTAGTTATCATGGAGTGACACCATTTTTAAATGAAGTCTTTTGGGCCTTTTTAAAGAAGTGAGGCCCAAATCAGGCTGAACATCTCCCCTCTCTCCCTCCCTGCCCATAGATCAGAATGTAGAACTCTCATGTACTTTTCTAACACCGTATCTGCCTGACTACCTTCATGTTATCTACCCTGATGATAATGGACAAGCTCACCATAATATAAAGAAGTCACAGTTAAATGCCTTATTTTGTTAAGAGTTTGCTTTGGTCATAGAGGCTCTCTTCAGCAGTAGAGTAGTGACTTAAACAATTCCCTAGACCCATTCTGATACCAACAGCCCAGAAAGTTATTGAAGATATTCTGATCCCTATTTCAGGATGAAATCTTAGGAACCTTACATCTACTATGAGTGAAGGAATCAACAGTGGTAGAAACGAGGAACATCAATCTGGTGGCAATAGGACAAAGGCATGATAGACTTTGTTTTGAAACACCATTTCTAATTGTGCTGCTACCTAGTCAGTGTGAGCCTTCTCCCATCAGTCAAGGGAATGAGGGTAATTATTCAGGTGAGGCTCCCTATGGAAGTGATTTTGAAGAGGAACTTTGGAACACTTCCCCTCCCCCCCCCAGTTGAGAGGCTAATTAACATTCCTGGTCAGCTCAGGAAGTTTGGAAATGTCACAGGACACTTGCTAGATAGGAGAGGTTGATTAACATTCCTCAGGCCGCAGGGGCGGGAACATACCAGTGGGTGGGGAAGACCCAGAGCACATAGACACATTCCATAAAATGGACCAACCCTTGCCACCTACAATCAAGGGAAGTCCTTGCCACCTCATTCACTAAAGATCAATCAGTTTAAAAAGTCACACCGTTCTGCCAATCACATTGTACCTAATGGCTGCTGCCCTAAAAACTATAAAAACTGGCTAAATTGGCTGGCCAGGAGTCACTGCCTCTCCTTCAGTTGCAGGATGACGCCAACACATTGGAACAATAAAATTCCTCTTGCTTTTTGCATAGATTCACTACTCCACGTGGTTCACTCAGGGTATCCCCAGTAAGCTAAGGCTTCCAAAAGTCTTACAATTTTAGATGTAGCAGATAGTAGTAATGCTAACCATAATGGGTATAGAACCTGAATTACATTATCCCACATTTTCTTTATCAGTAAAATATGTTCATTTATTTAACAGTTTATATTGTCAGCTTTATATCATGCACAGGACTAAATGCTAAAAACACCAAGATATATGACAATGCGTGGGCAGTTAAACTTTTAAAATTTATTATGTCATGAAAGAGAAGACACAAAGCACCTGCATTTATAATGTATTGCACAATCATTGATTTCCTATTGATGATACACATTTAGATATACAACATACACACATTTAAAGAAATATTAAAAAGGACAGCTCAGGTACTTTGAAAAATCCCACCAGGCTCCAGAACATGAAGGCACCCCTCCCCTCCTGGAATCAAGAGATCATGGAGCACACAGGTACCCCTCCCCACTGGAAGGGAGAGGCTGATTACATTCCTCAGGAAGACCACAATGAGGACCTGCAGATAAGGGAAGCCCTTGCTACCTCATTCCCTAAGGATCAATCAGTTTAAAAGTCACACTGTTTTGCCAATCACATTGTACCTAGTAACTGTTACTCTTTTCTACCCCTGAAAACTGTATTAAAAACTGGCTAACTGGGTTGCCTGAGGTCTTCACCTCTCTGGATGCAGGACAACCACAGCATACTAGAACAATAAACTCCTCTTGTTTTTGCATCGATCCCAGGCTCTGTGTGGTTTATCAGGGGGTACTTGGTAGTTAAGGCGCATCAGATTCTATCATAGTAGCAGATTTTATGCTGTGTGATATATTAGTCAGCATCACTTATTTTAAAAAATACCCAGGATAGTCAAATTATAACCAGAGAACTTTTGCTGTCTATTTTATAGGCAGTGTAGCATAGTCAGAATATACAATGAAATTAACTCATCTGTTAGCCAACAAGGAATACAAGAAAAAACAAAACAAAAAAGGTTTAAGATTATAATCATGATGATGTAAAGGCCTTTTTTCTTCTCAAAGTTTTGGTCACCTCCTAGTGGTACTTTATTAGGAACTATGCTCTTAGCATCTGTACCTTTGAGGGGCATTCAAAATAGATAGAACTGCATACTGTCTTAACAAACAATGCCACAGGGAAAAAGAGGTATTTTGGCTTGTAATTTGAGGTAATTAACTCTAGATATGGATAACAAGCAAAGTCAATTTGTATACATACAAGGGGAAAAACATGTCGAATAGTGTTTCATAGACTAGGAGATCAGACAGGGGAATTGGAACAAGTTACACCACGGAAGCCTGAGAAATGCAGATTAGTCTTACACTGTGTAACTTCTCCTGTAGTTTATGTTTAACATAAACAGCTTTATGCTAGTGATGAGATAATTTATTTGAATTTTAAGATGGTGACTGAAGTGACTGTGTGACAAGCAAATAAAGCCAGGTCTTTCGGCTGTATTGAAGCCAGCCAAAAGGTTGGTTGGTCCACACAAGTTTGAGTGACAGACTGGAGGGTTTGAATTAAGGTAGCAACAATGAGCAGGAAGAGATTACAGACTTTCAGAGACATATGTGAGGTGCTCCTGACAAGATTATAGTTGAAGACTTGATGAGCAGTATTGCCAGTCAATGAGATAAGGAATAAAAACAATTTCCTTTCTTGTTTTCATATTCTTTGAAAAAATAAACAACACCATCATCTTTCATAGACTTTGAGATATATTTAACTATTCTTATTTTTTGAATGCATAAGGGATTCTTTTGCCATTAATATATTTGTGTGGTTGGGAATTGAATACCTAACAGCGTCATGCAAACATCCATGTATTTATTTGCTTTTTTACTCAAAGTTTAGGTAATTGTATTAAGTTAAAATATTTTACCACATAATTTGGCTTCCTGTCAAGTTGTAATAGAGGTTCCTTCCTTGACTATTCAGGGATCTTCAGTGTTAGCACTTTGGTCCTTGCCTCAATTTTGTGCCCTTTCTAGTGTTGACTGCAGTCTCTGTGTCAGTGAAGACACTGAATCACTAATACATTTAATGAATATAGAAGTCATGAAATCTAAATACTTATAAAACTTTAAAAGCATTAGGCCAATGATGCTCCCCACAAATTCCTATTTGATGCTTTTATCCTTAATCATTTTGTTTAGGTTCAAACTTATTTAAAGGCAGACTCTAAAAAATTGTGTCATGTGTGCATATATTATTTCTTATGAGAATGTATCTTAAGTCATGTGAAAAAGCAAAGTGAGAAAAATGTTTCATATTCTCAAAATGATGGCACTGAGTATTTAAAAATTCCCTGATTATGTAATCATGTCATTATTCTATATTGTAAGAAGTCATGGGAATACATATATAATAGTTTCAAATAGATCCAGAGACAGTTAACAATTCCAATATTTCATCAGAAGACTGTCAATTTTATTTCAATTTATTATACACACTTAGTTATTTAACACATAAAACTAACACAAATGGAATTTCAATATATTAAAATAGTTGGCTATGTAGAGTTATTTAGGGACTTAATTGTTTTTACATATGTGTGTGCACCTGATTGTGCATTGCAGTACAAATATATAAATATGGAAGCCATATTACAAGCTTGAGTGTTGTTCCTGAGCAATCAATCTCCATTTTTGGAGGTACAGTCTCTTCAATGGCCTGGAGCTTGTCAGTTAGGGTAAGTTTACTAGACAGCAAACCCCAAGGATCCAGTGTCTTTACCTTCACAATGGTGGTTTATATACTGATTTCTGGCACTGAAAAAAAGATCCTCATCTTTGCAAGAGAAGTACTTTATTGACTGAGTCATTACTCCAATCAAAATATGATTGTTTTAATCTATATAAAATTATATATATATATATATATATACATATATATATGTATATATATATATATAT
>NW_021620924.1:0-7909 GCF_004785775.1 Grammomys surdaster
ATAGTAAATCAGAAATATATAAAGGTGAAATATCATTAGTCATCAGTTATAGATAATAGAATGTCAGAAATACATGAACATGAATAATCAACATTCAGTTACCACAGAATTGATTATTAAATAAAGATATTGACAGAAGTGGTAATTAAATAAAAATATTGACAGAACTGTTTATTAAATAAATATATTGACAGAATTGTTTATTAAAAAGATATTTACAGAATTGGTTAGTAAATAAAGATATTGACAGACAGAATTGGCTATTATAAACATATTTTGACAGAACTGATTATTAAATAAAGATATTGACAGTATTGGTTTTTAAATAAAGATATTGACAGAATTGGTTTTTAAATAAAGATAGTGACAGAATTGATTTTAAATAAATATATTGACAGAATTGGTTATTAAATAGATACTGACAGAATTGTTTATTAAATAAAGATATTGACAGAACAGGTTTTTAAATAAAGATATTGACAGAATGGGTTTTTAAATAAATATTTTGACAGAATTGCTTACTAAACATATTGATAGAATTGGTTATTAAATAAAGAGGTTGACAGAATTTGTTTTTAAATAAAAATATTGACAGAATTTGTTATTAAATAAAGATTTTGACAGAATTTGTTTTTAAATAAAGATATTGACAGAATAGGTTATTAAATAAAGATATTTACTGAATTGGTTTTTAAATAAAGATATTGACAGAATTGGTTTTTAAGTACACATATTGACAGAATTGGTTTTTAAATAAATATATTGACAGAATTTTAATTAAATAATGATATTGACAGAATTGGTTACTAAAAAAAGATATTGGCAGAAATGATTATTAAATAAAGATATTGACAGACAGAATTGGATATTAAATAAAGATACTCACAGAATTGGTTATTAAACAAAGATATTGACAGAATAAAGGTATTGACAGAATAGTTTATTAAATAAAGATATTGACAGAATTGATCTTTAAATAAAATATTGACAGAATTGGTTTTTAAATAAAGATATTGACAGTATTGGTTTTTAAATAAAGATATTGACAGTATTGGTTATTACAGCACTGTTTATTAAATAAAGATATTGACAGAATTGTTCATTAAATAAAGATATTGACAGAAATGGTTTTTAAATAAAGATATTGAGAGAATTGGTCTTTAAATAAATTATTGACAAAATTGGTTTTTAAATAAAGATATAGACAGAATTTTTTTTTAAATAAAGATATTGACATAATTGGGTTTTAATAAAGATATTCACAGAATTGGTTATCACAGAATTGATTATTAAATAATGATATTGACAGAATTGTTTATTAAATAAAGATATTGACATAATTGTGTATTACATAACTCCTTATTAAATAAAGATATTGACAGAATTGGTTATTAAATAAAGATATTTACAGAACTGGTTATTAAATAAAATATTGATAGAATTGTTTATTAAATAAAGAAATTGACAGAATTGTTTATTAAATAAAAATATTGACAGAATTGGTTTTTAAATAAAGATATTTACAATATTGGTTATTACAGAATTGATTATTAAATAAAGATATTGACAGAAATGGTTTTAAAATAATGATATTGACAGAATTGGTTATTAAATAAAGATATTGACGTAATTGGTCTTTAAATAAAATATTGACACAATTGGTTTTTAAATAAAGATATTGACAGAATGCCTTACTAAACATATTGCCAGAATTACTTATTAAATAAAGACGTTGACAGAATTGGTTTTTAAGTAAAAGTATTGACAGAATTTGTTATTAAATAAAGATTTTGACAGAATTGTTCATTAAGTAAAGATATTGACGTAATTGGTCTTTAAATAAATATTGACAAAATTGGTTTTTAATAAAAGGTATTGACAGAATTGCTTCTTAAATAAAGATATTGAAAGAATTGTTTATTAAATAAAGATATTGACAGAATTGGTTATTAAGTAAAGATATTGACAGAAATGGTTTTTAAATAAAGTGATTGACAGAAATGGCTAGAACAGAATTGAGTACTAAATAAAGATATTGACAGAATTGGATTGTTAATAAAGATATTGACAGAAATGGTTTTTAAATAAAGATATTGACAGAATTGTTCATTAAATAAAGATGTTGACAGAATTGGTTTTTAAGTAAAAAAGTTGACAGAATATTTGTTAAATGCAGATTTTAACAGAATTGGTTATTAACTAAAGATATTGACAGAACTGGTTATTAGATAAAGATTTTGACAGACAGAATTGGTTAATTTACACATATATTGACAGAACTGGTTATTTAATAAAGATATTGACAGAATTTATTATTAAATAAATATTTTGAGAGTACTGTTTATTAAATAAATACTTTGTAGAATTGTTTATTAAATATAGATATTGATAGAGAGAATTGGTTATTAAACAAAGATATTGACAGAACTGGTTTTTAAATAAAGATATTGACAGAATTGGTTTTTAAATAAAGATACTGACAGAACTGTTTATTAAATAAAGATATTGACAGAATAAGTTATTAAATAAAGATATTGACAGAACTGGTTTTTAAATAAAGATATTGACATAATTTGTTATTACAGAATTGTGTATTAAATAAAGATATTGTCAAAATTGTTTATTAAGTAAAGATAATGACAGAACTGGTTTTTAAATAAAGATACTGAGAGAATTGGTTATTAAATAAAGATATTGACAGAATTGGTTACTAAATAATGATATTGAAGAAATTGGTTATTACAGAATTGGTTTTAAATAAAGATATTGAGAGAATTGGTTATTGAACAAATATATTGACAGAATTTATTTTTAAATAAAGATATGACAGAATTGGTTACTACAAAATTGATTATTAATTAACGATTTTGACAGAATTGGCATTAAATAAAGATATTGAGAGAATTGGTGTTTAAATAAAGTTGTTGACAGAATTGTTTTTTAAATAAATATATTGACAGAATTGGTTATTACATAATTAGTTATTAAATAAAGATATTTCCGGAATTGTTTATTAAATAAAGATATTGACAGAACGAGGTTTTAAGTAAAGATATTAACAGAATTGATTATTAAATAAAGATATCGACATAATTGGTTATTAAATAAAGATATTGACAGATTTGGTTTTTAAATATAGATATTGACAGAACTTTTCATTACATCATATTTTATTAAATAAAGATATTGACAGAATTGGTTTTTTAAAAAAGATATTGACAGAATTGGTTTTGAAAAAAAGATATTGACAGAATTGTTTATTAAATAAAGTTATTGACAGAATTGGTTTCTAAATAAATATATTGACAGAATTGGTTATTACTGAACTGATTATAAAACTAAGATATTGACTGAATTGGTTATTACAAAATTGGTTATTAAGTAACGCTATTGACAGAATTGGTTTTTAAATAAAGATATTGACAGAATTGGTTTTTAAATAAAGATATAGACAGAATTGTTTATTAAATAAAGTTATTGACGGAATTGTTTGTTAAATAAATATATTGACAGAATTGGTTGTTACAAAACTTATTATTAGATAAAAATTTTGAAAGAAATTGTTATTGAACAAAGATATTGTCAGAATTGGTTTTTAAATAAAGATATTGACAGAATTGGTTTTTAAATAAAGATATAGACAGAACTGTTTATTAAATAAAGATACTGACAGAATTGGTTATTAAATAAACATATTGACAGAATTAGTTATTACAGAATTGATTATTAAATAAAGATATTAACAAAATTGTTTTTTAATCAAAGATATTTTCAGAACTGTTTATTCAATAAAGATATTGACAGAATTCGTTATTACAAAACTGATTATTAAATAACGATATTGACAGAATTGGATTTTAAATAAAGATATTGTGAGAATTGTTGCTTAAATAAAGATGTTGACAGAATTGGTTTTTAAATAAATTTATTGACAGAATAGGTTATTAAATAAAGATATTGACAGAATTGGATATTAAATAAAGACATTGACAGGATTTGTTATTAAATAAAGATATTGAGAGACACAATTGGGTATTAAATAAAGATATGGACAGAACTGGTTTTTAAATTAAAATGTTGACAGAATTATTTGTTAAAAAAGGTATTGACAGAATTGGTTATTAAATAAAGATATTGAGAGACAGAATTGGTTATTATATACAGATATTGACAGAGCTGGTTATTTAATAAACTTATTGACAGAATTGTTAGTTAAAGAAAGATATTGACAGAATTGGTTTTTAAATAAAGATATTGACAGAATTGGTTTTTAAATAAAGATATTGACAGGATAGGTTATTAAATAAAGATATTGAGAGACAGAATTGGTTATAAAATAAAGGTATTGACAGAACTGGTTTTTAAATTAAAATGTTGACAGAATTGGTTTTTAAATAAAGATATTGTCAGAATTGGTTTTTAAATAAAGATATTAACATAATTCGTTAGGACAAAATTGATTGGTTATTAAATAAAGATATTGACAGAACTGGTTATTAAATAAAGATATTGACAGAATAGGTTATTACATAATTGATTATAAAATAAAGATATGGACAGAATTGGTTACTACATAACTGATTATTAAATACGATATTGACACAATTGGTTTTTAAATAAAGATAATGACAGAATTGGTATTTAAATGAAGATATTGACATAATTGTTTATTACAGAATTGTTTATTAAATAAAGATATTGATAGTATTGGTTATTAAATAAGGATATTGACAGAATTGTTTATTAAAAAAGATATTGACAGAATTGTTTGTTAAATAAAGATATTGACAGAATTGGTTTCTAAATAAAGATATTGACAGAATTGGTTATTAAATAAAGATATTGACAGAACTGGTTATTAAATAAATATATTTACAGAATTGTTTATTAAATAAAATATTGACAGAATTGGTTTTTAAATAAATATATTGACAGAACTGTTTATTAGATAAAGATACTTACATACTTGGGTATTAAATTAAGATATTGACAGAATTGGTTATTAAATAATGATATTGACAGAATTGTTTATTAAATGAAGATATTGACAGAATTGATTTTAAGTAAAGATATTGAAAGAATTGGTTTTTAAATAAAGATATTGACAGAATTGGTTATTATAGAACTGATTATTAAATAAAGATGTTAACATAATTGGTTATTAAATTAAGATATTGACAGAATTGGTTATTAAATAAAGATATTGACAGAAACGATTATTAAATAAAGATATAGACAGAATTGGTTATTTTCAAAGATATTGACAGAAACTGTTTTTAAATAATGATATTGACAGAACTGGTTATTAAATACAGATACTGACAGAATTGGTTTTTAAATAAAGATATTGACAGAATAGGTTATTACATAATTGATTATTAAATAAAGATATTGACAGAAATTATTATTAAATAAAAATACTGACAAAATTGTTTATTAAATAAAGACATTGACAGAATTGGTTTTAAAATAAAGAGATTGACAGTATTGGTTATTAAATAAAGATATTGACAGAATTGATTATTACAGAATTAATTACTAAATAAAGATATTGACAGAATATGTTACTAAATAAAGATATTGAAAGAAATGTTTATTAAATAAAGATATTGACTGAATTGGTTATAGCAAAATTGATTATTAAATACCGATATTGACAGAACTGGTTATTAAATAAAGATATTGTCAGAATTGTTTATTACATAAAGATATTGACAGAACTGGTTATTCAATAAATATATAGACAGAATTGTTTATTAAATAAAGATATTGAGAGACAGAATTGGTTATTAAATAAAGATATTGACAGAACTGGTTTATAAATAAATATGTTGACAGAATTGTTTATTAAATAAAGATATTGACAGAATTGTTTATTACAAAATTGATTATTAAATAACGATATTGACAGAAATGGTTTTTAAAAAAAGATATTCACATAACTGGTTTATAAATAAAGATGCTGACAGAATTGGTTTTTAAATAAAGATATTGACAGAATTTTTTATTAAATAAAGATACTGATAGAATTGTATATTAAATAAAGACCTTGACAGAAGTGGTTTTTAAATAAAGACATTGACAGAATTTGTTATTACAGAACTTATTATTAAATAAAGATATTGACAGAATCGGTTATTAAATAAGGAAATTGACAGAATTAGTTTTTAAATAATGATATTGACAGAATTGGTTATTACAGAATTGATTATTAAATAAAGCTATTGACACAATTGGTTATTAAATAAAGATATTGACAGAACTGTAAATTAAATAAAGATATTGACAGAATTGGTTATTACAAAATTGATTATTAAATAACGATATTGACAGAATTTGTTTTTAAATAAAAATATTGACAGAATAGGTTATTAAATAAATATACTGACAGACAGAATTTGTTATTATATATAGATATTGACAGAACTAGTTATTAAATAAAGATATTGACAGAATTGGTTATTAAATAAAGATATTGACAGAAATGGTTTTTAAATAAAGATATTGACAGAATTGGTTTCTAAATAAAGATATTGACAGAATTGGTGTTTAAATAAAGATATTGACAGAAGTGGTTATTACAGAATTGATTCTTATATAAAGATATTGACAGAATTTTTATTAAATAAAGATATTGACAGAAACTGTTTTTAAATAAAGATATTGACACAATTGATTATTAAATAATGATATTGACAAAATTGGTTTTTAAATACAGATATTTACAGAAATGATTATTACAGAATTGATTATTAAACAAAGATATGGACAGAATTGATTATTAAATAAAGATATTGACAGAATTGGTTTTTAAATAAAGATATTGACAGAATTTGTTATTAATTAAAGATATTGACAGAACTGTTTATTCAATAAAGATACTAACATAATTGTTTATTAAATAACGATATTGACAGAATTGGTTTTTAAATGAAGATATTGACACAATTGGTTACTACATAATTGATTATTAAATACAAATATTGACAGAATTGTTTATTAAATAAAGTTATTTACAGACTGGTTTTTAAATATATAAAGATATTGACAGTATTGGTGTTTAAATAAAGATGTTGACAGAATTGGTTTTTAAATAAAGATATTGACAGAATTGGTTTTTATATAATTGATTATTAAATGAAGATATTGACAGAATTGGTTATTAAATAAAATATTGAAAGAATTGATTTTTAAATAAAGATATTGACAGAACTGTTTATTAAATAATATATTGACAGAATTGGTTTTTAAATAAAAATATTGACAGAAATGGTGTTTAAATAAAGATATTGACAGAATTCGTTATTAAATAAACTTATTGACAGAATTGGTTCTTAAAGAAAGATATTGACAGAACTGGTTTTTAAATAAAAATGTTGACAGAAATGGTTTTTAAATAAATATATTTACAGAATTGTTTATTAAATAAAGATATTGACAGAATTGGTTTTTAAACAAAGATATCGACAGATTCGTTTTTTAAAGTTACTGACAGAATTGTGTATTAAGTAAAGACATTGAAAGAATTGGTTTTTAAATAAAGACATTGACAGAATTGGTTTTTAAATAAACATATTGACAGAACTGTTTATTAAATAAATATATTGACAGAATTGTTTATTACAAAATTGATTATTAAATAACGATATTGACAGAATTGGTTTTAAACAAAGATATTGAGAGAACCGGTTATTAAAGATACTGACAGAATTGTGTGTTAAATAAAGACATTGACAGAATTGGTATTTAAATAAAGATATTGACAGAACTGATTTTTAAATAAAGATATTGACAGAACTGTTTATTAAATAAAGATATTGACAGAATTGGTTACTAAATAAAGAGTGCTGTGTGGTGGTTGGTGAAGGACTGGGGTATGGTGGAGGTGGGGTGTAGGGTTATAGAGAGG
>NW_021620925.1:0-10511 GCF_004785775.1 Grammomys surdaster
ACAGATATTCACTATTACAGTAGAGAGAGGACAGTTTCACTGATCTTAAACACATTGTATGTTTACTTATCCCTCTCTCTTATCTCTCCTATACAATCTATGATATTTTTTTACTCAATTTAGCTCTATTCTTTCCAGAATTTCACGTAATTGAAATCATACAGTGTATAGAATCTTCAGATTGACACCTTTCACTTAGTCACACACATTAAAGGATTGTATGTTTTCATGAGTTGGTGGCTTATTTAAGTAGGGATGTCCCATACTGTATTGTCCATTTATATCTATTCATCTACAGTAGAACAAATTGTCATAACTATCTCTGTGAAGGATTTTGTATGGTGTGTATTTTTAAAACAATTTGGTGACTACTACTATGAGGCTAGTTCACATGGGAGATGCTTTCACTTTGTCACAAATTACCAGTGGGTATTGTGCTTTGTATTCTTACAATAACTCACATAGAGATAAACTTGAAGTTCTTGGATTGTTTCTTTTTCCCTATGATGGCACTAGCAATGGGTTAACCACTGGACAGAATTTATCATAGTAGTATGTTAATGTTACACTGGACTTTGGCAAGCTTTTAATGCATCTCTTCTTTTGTAAAGGCTGCAGCGGTCAAGTGTGATGACAGCAAGCAACTGTGCGCTACAATTAGCAGTGGTTAACAACCCTGCACTGCAGTGCAAGAGCAACTTCCCCAAGTCAGGCAGAGTCTCAGTGCAAGAGGAACTCCCCCAGGTCAGGCAGAGTCTCAGAGTCTCAGGTCATATTAAGAGGTCATTACTGTATTTCCCACAGTCTTGAGATCCTGGCTGGGCAATAATCTACCATTTCTATAATCCCACCAAGTGCCACTTCAATTGTGATTTTAGTCAAACTGCTTTCTTGGAAAATAGGGAGGTTGTCAGTCAAACTACTGCTTTTCCCATGTTCCAGGGAAATGTCATAATGACAGCCAAGGTTGCTTTAATGCCTCACCTTTCAGACCTATTCCAGTTGTGGAAATCATCACACTGTCAATTAAGCAGTAGCCTCTGGCCACAACATAAAAACAACTGGGGCTTTGGGAGACCCTGCTTTACGAATAGACATTGCAGACACCATATAAAAGCTCTAGGAAACTCTGGTTCAGCCAGTGAAACATCTGTCAGCTTCACCTTATGGCTACTCAGATGCCTTCAATGATCTAAACCCTGTGTCCATGTTATATTGGCAATAAAATCTTCCTGACTCAGGACAGGCTGGCCTTTGAGCCTATGCAGAATGATTAAAACAACTGGACCTCTCTCAAAACAGGTTGCATCCTGTTGTAAATGAGAAAAAAAGGAAAAAAGGAAAAAGAAATAGATATTATCATGGGTACATGTCATCTGCACATATGGTGAAGGTGATTCTGGAAGATTGTGAGTTCTAGATCAGCATGGGTTCATCAGTCAGATCTTGTTTTATAAAAATAAATTAATGAACAAATACAATAGCCGATCAAGAGGGTTTTTTTGTCAAACTGAATTTCACTCTGTGGTTAGTGATTCCCTGAAAATGTCCTATGCTGTACTAATTATTCTCATATGTTGTACTAATTATCCTCAAACATGATCTCCTTTAGCCTCTTTCTCCTGAGAGTGGACATAAGAAGGATGTGTTTTCAAACTACACACCATACAAAATCCTTCACAGTGACAGCTATGACAATTTGGTCTACTGTAGATGAATAGATATAAATGGACAATACAGTATGGGTCATCCCTACTTAAATAAGCCACCAACTCATGAAAACATACAATCCTTTAATGTGCGTAACTAAGTGAAAGGTGTCAATCTGAAGATTCTATGCACTGTATGATTTCAATTACATGAAATTCTGGAAAGAATATAGAGAAATTGAGTAAAAAAATATCATAGATTGTATAGGAGAGACAAGAGAGAGGGATAAGTAAACATACAATGTGTTTAAGATCAGTGAAACTGAGGACTTCCGGTTTGGGACCGAGCCTAGAGCAGGTCGCAGGCAGCAGCTCCGTACCCAACCGCAGAAAACCAAGAAAAACAGGGACTCCCAGGAGCTTGAACTCACGCAGCATCCCAGGTAAGGAAATAGCAGCACTCACCCCAAACAGGGAGCAACAGGGACCCACTGGGACCCAGGAATTCGCTCCTGGCTTGGAGCGGGCTCCATCCGGTCTGGGCCCGAGCACTCGCAGATCCCGGGAGGCAGCTCTGCACCCAATCTCGCAGACTCCAGAGGAAGCGGGGCTCGCAGGACCTCTGTGCCAAGTAGGGTCTTGGGCTAGGAGGTGGCAGTGCTTGCCCCTGAACAGGGAGTGGCTAGGACCCACTGGGACCCAGGAGTTCACTCCAGGGCCCGGAGCGTGGGTTCCTTCCGGTCTGTGCCAGAGCAGATCCCGGGAGTCAGCTCTGCACCCAATCTCACAGAACCTAGAGGGAGCGGGGCTCTCCGTGGCTCAAGCTAGCTCAAGCAGTTTCTTAGGCTAGGAGGTGGCAGTGCTCGCCCCCAATCAGAGAGCAACTGGGACCCACTGGGACCCACTGGGACTCATTGGGATCCAGGAATCCGCTCCTGACCCGGAGCCCCGGCCCCTTCCAGTTTCCACCTGAGCACCGAGCACATCTTGGGCCTCATCTCTAACTCAAGCAGCAAAACCCATCCCAAACAGTTCTGACACAACCTAGATAATAGGAAAGACAGGCCCCAGTCAGAGACAGCTCTGATAGCACAAAGGTGATCCAGATGGCGAAAGGCAAGCGCATGAACACAAGCACCAGCAACCCAAGGTACTTGCCATTATCAGAACCTAGTTCTCCCACATTAGAAAGTCCTGAACTCCCCATATCACCAGGAAAACAAGAACCAGATCTAAAATCATTTCTAATGATGATGCTAGAGGACTACAAGAAGGAAGTAAATAACACTATCAAAAAACTTGAGGAGAACACAGGAAAACAGGATGAAGTCCTTAAAGAAACACAAAAATCCTTTAAAGAATTACAAGAAAACACAAACAAACAGATGAAGGAATTGAACAAAACCATCCAGGACATAAAAATGGAAGTGGAAACAATAAAGAAATCACAAAGGGAGACTATCCTGGAGATAGAAAACCTAAAAAAGAAATCAGGAGTCATAGACACAAGCATCACCAACAGAATACAAGAGATAGAAGAAAGAATCTCAGGTGCAGAAGATACCTTAGAAAATATTGACACAACTATCAAAGAAAATACAAAATGCAAAAAGTTGCTATCTCAAAATATCCAGGAAATCCAGGACGCAATGAGAAGACCAAACCTAAGGATAATAGGTATAGATGAGAGTGAAGATTCCCAACTTAAAGGGCCAGTAAATATCTTCAACAAAATTATTGAGGAAAACTTCCCTAACCTAAGGAATGAGATGCCCATAATCACACAAGAAGCCTACAGAACGCCAAACAGACTAGATCAAAAAAGAAATACCTCCCGTCACATAATAATCAAGACTCAAAATGTACAAAACAAAGACAGAATTTTAAAAGCAGTAAGGGAAAAAGGCCAAATAACATATAAAGGCAAACCTATCAGAATTACACCTGACTTCTCACCAGATACTATAAAAGCCAGAAGATCCTGGACAAATATCATACAAACCCTAAGAGAACATAAATGCCAGCCCAAGCTACTTTACCCAGCAAAACTCTCAATTACCATAGACGGAGAAACTAAGATATTCCATGACAAAACTGAATTTACACAGTATCTTCCCACAAATCCAGCTTTACAAAGGATAATAGCAGGAAAGCTCCAATACAAGGAGGGCAATCATACCCCAGAAAGAGCAAGAAAATAATCCTTTTCCATCAAACCCAAAAGAAGATAACCACACAAATGATGTCTCCACTATTAGCAAAAATGACAGGAAGCAACAACACCCTCTCCTTAATATCTCTTAACATCAATGGACTCAATTCCCCAATAAAAAGTCATAGGCTAACGGACTGGATACGCAAACAGGACCCAGCTTTTTGCTGCTTACAGGAAACCCACCTCAGTGACAAAGACAGACACTACCTTAGAGTAAAAGGTTGGAAAACAATTTTTCAAGCAAATGGCACTAAGAAACAAGTGGGAGTAGCCATTCTAATATCGAATAAAATCAACTTTCAACTTAAAACTATCAAAAAGGATAAGGAAGGGCATTTCATACTTGTCAAAGGAAAAGTCAACCAACATGAACTCTCAATTCTGAATATCTATGCGCCAAATACAAGAGCATCGAATTTCATAAAAGAAACCTTACTAAAGCTCAAAACACACATTGCACCTCACATAATAATAGTGGGAGACTTCAACACCCCACTCTCAGCAATTGATAAATCATGGAAACAGAAACTAAATAGAGATACAGTAAAACTAACAGAAGTTATGAACCAAATGGACTTAACAGGTATCTATAGAACATTTCACCCTAAAGCAAAAGAATATACCTTTTTCTCAGCACCTCATGGTACCTTCTCCAAAATAGACCATATAATTGGGCACAAGACAAGCCTCAACAGATATAAGAAAATTGAAATAATTCCCTGCATCCTATCAGATCACCATGGTCTAAGGCTGGTCTTCAAAAATGACAAAGAGAATGGAAAGCCCACATTTACATGGAAACTGAACAACACCCTACTCCTTGATAATCAGGTAAGGGAAGAAATAAAGAAAGAAATTAAAAACTTTTTAGAATTTAATGAAAATGATGACACATCATACCAAAATTTATGGGATACAATGAAAGCAGTGCTAAGAGGAAAATTCATAGCTCTAAGTGCCTACAAAAAGAAACTGGAGGGAGTATACACTAACAGCTTGACAGAGCACCTGAAAGACCTAGAACAAAAAGAAGCTAATACACCCAAGAGGAGTAGAAGGCAGGAAATAATTAAACTCAGGGCTGAAATCAACCAAATTGAAACAAAAAGAACTATCCAAAGAATCAATAAAACCAGGAGTTGGTTCTTTGAGAAAATCAACAAGATAGATAAACCCTTAGCTAGACTAATCAGAGGGCAGAGAGACAGTATCCAAATTAATAAAATCAGAACTCAAAAGGGGGACATAACAACAGAAACTGAGGAAATTAAAAAAATCATCAGATCCTACTACAAAAGCCTATATTCAACAAAATTGGAAAATTTGGATGAAATGGACATTTTCCTAGACAAATACCAGTTGCCAATGTTAAATCAGGACCAGATAAACCATCTAAACAGTCCCATAACCCCAAAAGAAATAGAAGCAGTCATTAAAAGTCTCCCTACAAAGAAAAGCCCGGGACCAGACGGTTTTAGTGCAGAATTCTATCAGACCTTCAAGGAAGACCTAATCCCAATTCTTTTCAAACTATTCCACAAAATAGAAACAGAAGGTACACTACCCAACTCATTCTTTGAAGCCACAATTACACTCATACCTAAGCCACACAAAGACCCAACAAAGAAAGAGAACTTCAGGCCAATCTCCCTTATGAAAATTGATGCAAAATTACTCAATAAAATTCTAGCGAACCGAATTCAAGAACACATCAAAACAATTATCCATCACGATCAAGTTGGCTTCATCCCAGGAATGCAGGGTTGGTTCAATATTCGGAAATCCATCAATGTAATCCATTATATAAACAAACTCAAAGAAAAAAACCACATGATCATCTCACTAGATGCTGAGAAAGCATTTGACAAAATTCAACACCCCTTCATGATAAAAGTCTTGGAAAGGTCAGGAATTCAAGGTCCATACCTAAACATAGTAAAAGCAATTTACAGCAAACCAGTAGCCAGCATTAAACTAAATGGAGAGAAACTTGAAGCAATCCCACTAAAATCAGGGACTAGGCAAGGCTGCCCACTCTCCCCCTACTTATTTAATATAGTATTGGAAGTCCTAGCCAGAGCAATTAGGCAACACAAGGAGGTCAAAGGGATACAAATTGGAAAGGAAGAAGTCAAAATCTCACTATTTGCAGATGATACGATAGTATACTTAAGTGACCCCAAAACTTCCACCAGAGAACTCCTAAACCTGATAAAAAACTTTAGCAAAGTGGCTGGATATAAAATTAACTCAAGCAAATCAGTAGCCTTCCTCTACTCAAAAGATAAACTGGCTGAGAAAGAAATTATGGAAATGACACCCTTCAAAATAGTCACAGATAATATAAAATACCTTGGTGTGAACCTAACCAAGCAAGTAAAAGACCTGTATGACAAGAACTTCATTCCCCTGAAGAAAGAAATCGAAGCAGATCTCAGAAGATGGAAAGATCTCCCATGCTCATGGATTGGAAGGATTAATATAGTAAAAATGGCTATTTTGCCAAAAGCCATCTACAGATTTAATGCAATCCCCATCAAAATTCCCACTCAATTCTTCTCAGAGATAGAAAGAGCAATCTTAAAATTTATTTGGAATAACAAAAAACCCAGGATTGCGAAAACTACTCTCAGCAATAAAAGAACTTCTGGAGGAATCACCATCCCCGACTTCAAGCTGTACTACAAAGCAATAGTGATAAAAACTGCATGGTATTGGAACAGAGACAGGCAGGAGGATCAGTGGAATAGAATAGAAGACCCAGAAATGAACCCCCATACCTATGGTAACTTAATCTTTGACAAAGTGGCTAAAACCATCGAATGGAAAAAAGATAGCATTTTCAACAAATGGTGCTGGTCCAACTGGTGGTCAGCATGTAGAAAAATGAAAATTGATCCATACTTATCTCCTTGTACAAAGCTCAATTCCAAGTGGATTAAGGACCTCCACCTAAAACCAGCCACACTGAAACTAATAGAAGAGAAACTGGGAAAAAGCCTGGAATACATAGGCACAGGGAAAAAGTTCCTGAACAGAATGCCAATGGCCTGTGCTCTAAGACCAAAAATTGACAAATGGGACCTCATAAAGCTGCAAAGCTTCTGTAAAGCAAAGGACACAGTCAATAGGACAGAGCGGCAACCAACAGATTGGGAAAAGATATTCACCAACCCTACATCTGATAAAGGGCTAATATCCAAGGTATACAAAGAACTGAAGAAATTAGACTCTAGACAATCAAAGAACCCTATTAAAAAATGGAGCACAGACCTGAACAAAGAATTCTCAACTGAGGAAGCTCGAATGGTTGAGAAGCACCTAAAGAAGTGTTCAGCATCCCTAGTCATCAGGGAAATGCAAATGAAAACAACACTGAGATTCCACCTCACACCAGTCAGAATGGCTAAGATCAAAAACACAGGTGACAGTACATGTTGGCGAGGATGTGGAGAAAGAGGAACACTCCTCCACTGTTGGTGGGATTGTAAACTGGTACAACCACTATGGAAGGCAGTCTGGCGGTATCTCAGAAAATTGAACATAGCGTTACCCAGGGACCCAGCTATACCACTCCTGGGCATATACCCAAAAGAAGTTTCAACATACAACAGGGACACATGCTCCACCATGTTCATAGCAGCCTTATTTATAATAGCCAGAAGTTGGAAAGAACCCAGATGCCCTTCAACAGAAGAATGGATGCAGAAAATGTGGTACATTTATACAATGGAGTACTACTCAGCTATTAAAAACAATCAGTTCACAAAATTCCTAGGCAAATGGATGGAGCTGGAAAATATCATCTTGAGTGAGATGACCCAATCTCAAAGGAACATACATGGTATGCACTCACTGATAAGTGGATATTAGCCCAAAAGCTCACAATTTCTAAGAATCTTCATATAGACCACATAAAACTCACATAGAAGAAGGAAGTCCAAAGTATGAATGCGTTGGTCCTTTTTAGAAGGAGCATCAAAAGTTTCAACCAGAACTCCCAAAGTCTAAACCACCAACCAGAGAGCACAAAGGGAGGGACTCACGCACCTGTATAGGGAATTGAGGGTGACCTTGTTAGACTCCAGTGAAAGTGGAGGGCCAAGGTCCCCAAAAGTTTGGATCCCCTACTGTGTTGGAACTCGAGAGCAGGGAGATGGGACTGGGAGGATGTTTGGAGCACACCATCACAAAAATTAGGAGGAAGGGGTAGGGGATAAGGGATTTGGGGGGAGAATGAGAAAGGAGACAACATTGAAAGGTAAATACGTATAATACCCAATAAAAACCCCACACAGATAAAGAATTTAAAAAAAGGGAGTCTATTTATTTTAAATTAATTTCAAAAGTTTCTAGGAGATGCAAATTGGCTAAGATACTATTTTAAGCTCTCCACAAAAGAATTTAAATCTCTGTTCAATATTCTCAAGAGAGAGGTAAACCCTAACTTCCTCAACAGTTAGTTAATTGACAAAAGAGAGGTAATCTCACAAAAAGTAGAAAAAGCTATTTCTAATCGATATATCATATAGTCTGATTAATTGTCAGTGGAGCTATAAAAGTCCTTTGACAAAAGATTATTAATATAGATTTATATATCCTTAAATAAGGCCTTCATGACTCTCTGAGTGTGGAAGGAGCAACTGTTGGCACTTCTGCCCTGATTTTACAAGAACTCTGAAAAATTGGCTTTAAAAACAAAAGAGGGGGAACGGTACCCCCTCAGAAGGAGTCCCCCTGAAATACTCTCCATCATGCCTTGTTCACTTTTCTCTCTCTAAAGCTGAAAGCTCATGGCAAATCTCTTGCTGACCATGTTGGTGACCTCGGGCACCACCAAGACCAACAAAACTTTGCCACAGATATGGGGAAGGACCCTCATACCCATAAAGGGAATGCCCCAGTCCCAGTTCCCTTATGGAGCCGAGGACTGATATGGTGCCCAATACCACAGAAGGCACAGCTAACCGGCTACCACAAATATTAATGAAAAAAATAGATACCCTCACAAAGCCAGGCCCAATCATAAATACGATGAATAACAATTTACATCCAGGGAAGAGAAATCTCCCTGAGAATCCCCTTCTTTTTTCTTTCCAGGTAAAATTGAATCACCCGTGATGCCTGCTATTAGAAGTTCTAACCCAGATGGACCAGAAGCCAGGAGCCTCGCCCTTACCCACACCCCCTACCTTTTCCCACCTGCACAAGGTCCCCTGAAGCTGGGCAACTGCAAGATCCTGCTTGGCTACTGCAGATAGACTCAAAGCAGTGTACCATATCATCTGAAAAATAGCAGGGAGACCATAACTCAAGCAGTGTACCATATCTTCTGAAGAATAGCAGGTTGCAGTCCTCCTCGCCCCCACGAATAACCAGGACCCGCCGGTCGGGTCAAGTGGCACCCAGACGTGGGGCTCGAGGCAAGGACCCATCCGGACGGACCCTCATTGAGAGGATGTGCGCACGACATCAAGATTGAGCAAGACAGAGATCATCGCCCGTGACCTGTCGTCCACGGAACCAGGTTGATGCTGCCATCAAGAAGGCAGTTGAAGTTCATTACCATCAGCTGAAAATTGCAGAGGATCCAGAAGTGACTCCGCAGGAGACTGACACAGCTGTCAGCTCCCCTGCCTCCCCCTATGGTCGACCCCTAGACCTCCACGCCCTCCAGAAGGGTACCTGGTATGCCTGGCTTTGCCCTCATTTCTCTCGCTAGAGAGCTTGGCCTCTTGATCACCACAACAAAAATTGGCTTTTTCCTAAACCAAGGCCACCCTTGATATGGCCGCTAACATTGGGGAGCCTTCCTTTATGACAATATTACACCCCAAACTGACAAATGGTTGGTAACTTGAACATATACAAGAGACTAGGATGGCTGTAAGTTAGCCCAATGACGGGATTATTGTAGGTCCACTTCCCAGGGGCCCACCCAATGCAGCCGAAAAGGAGTGCGTGGTGCTGGGAGTGGATGCAGCCTACATGGCCTAAGACAGGGCTCTCACCCTCCTTTCACCCACATCAGAGTCCCTTGACGTTGCCCATCGCCGACAGCCTAAAGCCTTCGACCATCGATGTGACTTGTCTCACATCAGTGTTTTGGGGTTGTGAACTTGTCTAAGACCCCCCATAATTAGACATCCAAATTCAAAACTCACATAGTTGGGATTGAACATAAGACGCCTTCTCTAACTAAACAGAGAAGGGGGAGATGCCAGAAGCCAGGACCCTCGCCCTTACCCTTACCCCCTACCTTTCCCCACCTGCATAATGTACTCTGAAGCTTGGCAGCTGCAAGATCCTGCTTAGCAACTGCAGATAGACTCAAAGCAGAGTACCATGTCTTCTTAAGAATAGCAGGGAGACCATAACTCAAGCAGTGTACCATATCTTCTGAAGAACTGCAGGTAGATCATAATTCAAGGCAGTGTACCATATAGACCATGACATGTTTCAAGGCACAGGCCAAGAAGATTTTGTACTTTTCCACCACCTGGACCCTCTTACCCCCTCCCCTTGTAAAACATGCTATAAAAAAGCATTTCATGTTCAAAAAAAAAAAAAAGAAATTAAAAAAAATATATATATATAAAAAAGATCAGTGAAACTGTCCTCTCTCTACTGTAATAGTGAATATCTGT
>NW_021620926.1:0-92458 GCF_004785775.1 Grammomys surdaster
GAGGGGGTGGTGGGGGATGGGGTAAGGGGACAACATAGGAAATGTAAATAAATCATCCAATAAAAAAAAAAAAAGAGCAATTGAAGAACTTCTCAATCCCTTATAAGAGGCCCAAGGTTTTGTTTTACCCGAGTTAGATTCAGAAGATAATTCCCTCAGTCCAATAAAGAGACCCAGTTAAATGGTTAAGGTCACACTTAACAGAGTTTTTTGTCCCCAGGCTCTAGAACAAGACAAACTGTCTTTTCTAATAACTTTGATTCAACAAATTTAACATGTCCAAATAATTAAGGTAAGACAAGAAGTGAAAAAAATACATTAGAAGTTGGAAATAAAAATCCTATTTTATATGTTATATATATATATATATATATATATATAATGTATAGTACATACATACATACATACATATTGCATAGAGAATCTTAACCAATGTACAAAATCATTCAATAAAATACAAACTGAATTCAATAAGGTTGTTGGACCCACTGTAATTAAAAACCATGCATGCTTAGTCAGGATTTCTATTCCTGCACAAAACATCATGACCAAAAAGCAAGTGGGAGAGGAAAGGGTTTAATCAGCTTACACTTCCACATTGCTGTTCATCACCAAAAGAAGTCAGGACTGGAACTCAAGTTAGGAAGCAGGAGCTGATGCAGGGGCTATGGAGGGATGTTACTCACTGGCTTGCTCCCCATGGCTTGCTTCCATTCTTTTACAGCTCAAATGATAACCCACTTCCTGGTTACCCCTTCACAAGTCCCCCATCCCACAACTTCCCTCTTCTCCCTCACCTTTGCCTCTGTGAGGGTGCACTCCCACCCACTCACCCTCTCCTGTCCCACCCCTTCAGCATCCCCCTAGGCTGAAAAAACAACTTAGCATGAAACCAAGAGGCAAAGTTTGAGTTACTTACGTAATGAGTAGCAGAATAATGAGAAGCATATTTAACTGATTTATTAAAAAGGCAGAATATAATGCTTCTTTGCTGTGAAAGAAATTTAAAGTTTGCTTTAACATGTAGAAGTTGTGTGGCCAAGAGAAGTTGTCAGTCAGTAGAGTGACTGCCATGCAGGGTGAGGACCTGATTTTGGTCTTCAATACTCAAATACAAAGGTGGGCATCATGGAGTAGTCTGTAATGCCTATGCTAAGGAGGTAGAGACAGAAGGATCTCTGGGGAATACTGGCCAGCCATTATAGCCTAAACTGGCAAAATCCAGGCCACCAAGAGACCCTGTCTCAAATATCGAATACCTACAGAATGATAGTCAAGTTGACTTCTGTTCTCAACAACTATGCTCACAAAGACTTGCACTCAAATATTACCCCTTCTTTCTCTCTGTGTGTGTCTATCTCTGCCTCTCTCCCCCCCCCCTCTCTCTCTCACATTTATTCATCCAGACATAACCATTCAGACTTAGAGGAAGAGTACCCTTCATTAGGAACTCATGCTCTTCCCTTTGTCTCTCTGTCCCTGAGCTGACTTTGCACTCTAGATAGACTAGGGGTTGATTACACATGATCAGTGTTCACAAATTATTGACTGAGAGTTGGTCAAACAGTCACATACACCTCAAGTTAAGAAGGTAATGGAAGGATTGTTTATCCTGGGACAGCGTGGTTCCAGTTTCAACCTCAGTTACCAGTAAATAAAAGACATAGATTGAATGTTAGAAAACAACAGACAGGTTCTGACCGCCAAGCACTGGCTGACTAAAAGATTCAATTAGGAAGATGTTTAATAGCAATTTAAACTTGAAAATACTTCAACATTATCAGTGAGTTTGAAGTTCAGTTACCAGAACACAGAGAAAGTCCTATTCCTCTGCTTTATTTGTTGTATTGTTTTGTTTTGTTTTGTCTTCTTTTGGTGAGGCAAGGTCTCACACTACAGCTGAAGCTAGTCCCAAAACCGTTTATCTAGTCCAGTCTGTCCTTATGATAACCCTCCTGACTTTCTTTTTTGAATGCTGGGATGACAAGGCCAAGTCACCATATCTGCTTCTGTTTGGTATTTTTATTTACCATTGGAAATGCATGCAGATAATCAATTTTCTTCACCCAATCCCTCAAATAAAAAGGTACGGAATTCACTGTTAAGGGTGGTCATCCAGAAAACTAAAAACATGCTGAGTGGGATTTATGTATTACATGTTAAAGCAGAAATTGTAGAGTAAGATTTATGTCTGATCAAATTATAGATTTTGGTATACTGACTCATAAATCTACCCCTGAAATCCCAAGGGTAACAGAAACATTTATAAATTCAAGTTTACGTGGGATTTACTGCCCAAGTGACTGTCAGGGGGATGCTAGGTTTATAAATCTCTTTTCAATTTACAAAGCTACATTTTTATAAACTCTTGACACTCTTGATGAGGATACATTCTAACACTTTCTGGTGTGACTAGCAGTACACAGACAGAAGGTAGTGTTAGAAGGCAAGTCATTTGCCTTAAATTATTTAATGGTATATAACATTTTATACTGACCTATATTTTAAAAAACAATTTCCTAATAAAACATATATATTTGATATATACCAATTAAGATAGATTTTTTGAACATGAAATGGCATGTAAATATTCATATAACTTAATTATTCATATAACTGACAAAATCATCTGAGAGCATGTCCATGTTCAGAAACATGAAATGATACAATCTCTTCACTATGTATTATGTTTGTGTTTAAATTTTAATTGGGCAAACATATTCTCTAATATTAAAATAATGTAATTTTTTACAAATATAAAATGTTAAAGCTGGTTTTGTAACCAGATTGATAAAAAGGTATTCTAAGGAGACACCTGGGTCTCTCAGTTGATCAGCAGATTGTTGAAACAATGGATTCCAAAGAAATGGGGATTTCTCCAGGAATCTCAAGCTGGGAGGAAGGCATCAACCAGCAGGGTAACTTGTCTTCCTATAAGAGATTTCAAACAATTCTAACAACTTGTTAGAATTTCCCCTACAGAATGAGACTAAAACCCAGATGAGGTGGGTTGGTGATGAGCAAGTAGGACCACAGGCTGACTGACCCTGCTGAGATGCCTATCCTGGCCCTTCCTACATTTAGACTTTAATCTTGTAAGAGGACCCTGAAGATGGACTTGAGGGTTTGCTGGATCTCTTTGTCTCTTTGTCTTTTTCCCAATATGGCCACATTGAATAAGTTTCCCTTTTCTGCTTTCCACTATTAATTCACCTCTCTTTAAGTGAGGTGAATTAATAATGAGGACTGGTGGCCAGACCTGATGTGTGGCATACATTTTGACCTCCTTGGCTCAATACAAAACAGAGCACATTAAATGGTAAAATGTAGTCACTATCTATCATAGTCTGTGTTTAAAATTTAATTAGACAAATACATTTACCAATATTAAACTCCTTTGTTTTGTTACCACCACAAAAAAAGGCTTAGCTGTTTTGAGAAACCACTTTTTTTTTCCAGATTCAGTTCTTTCTCATGTGATTTTCGCATCCAGAATCGAAGGATTTAGTTTCCACACCCATATCAGCATTCTTCAAAGCCCACTTTATCATTTCATCCCATCCTCTGTTCTTAAGCCCCCTACACAGCACTTGTCCTTTCTTCACACAAAGGTGCTAATAAACAACTCAAAGGTTTATGTGCAAGATGGCAGAGTTAATATAAACGGGTTCATTATGGAATGGCTCCTATCTCATGATCAACATGATAGTTATTACATATATTTATTTAATAAAAATATGTATAATTGTGTTCATAATGAAATAACATTACTATATAATAAAATTAAAGATGGTTTATATTATTTATTTGTAAGAATAAAAGGCAAAACCAATATGTTGCCATACAAAGGCATACAGAATTCAGTAGACATATCAGCTCTGTGGCATCAAGACACTGAGAAGTAGCCTTGTGTATTAGTTACTCTAGGACCAATTCTTGCCTTACTCAGTAGATGTGTTACTTAAATTATGTGACATCTCAAAAAAAAAAAAAAAGAAAAAAAAAAACCTGTCTGTTGTGGCTTACAGTTTCAGAAAGATTTAATCCACAAGGCAGACAGCATGTTGGTAGGAGAGGCTCTGTCTAGGGCTCCCAGAGCATACAGCTCTGGTTCCTTATATTATGATAGGCAGGAAACATAGAAAACAGGCTAGAAACAGAAATGGGTATACCTTTCAAGGCTCGCCTCTAGTAACCCACCCTTGCCAGCCAAAGCTCTATCTCCTGAAGGTCCCACAGTCTTCAAACTGGTGCCACAAGCTGGAGACTGATCATTCAAAGCATAAACCCATGGGAGACATTTTAGATTCAACCTATAACACCCATCATATATTAGTCCATATGGGTGAGGCACAGTGTGATAAAGACCATGTGGTAGTTGTCGTTCATGGCTAAGCATCAGCTTCTGTTCTTGACCCATCTATCTAATTTGATAGGAACCAATAGGGCAGATTCTAATGACGTCACCATTTTATGGCCCTCGATTTTTTCGTAGAGGCAGCGCTTTATAAATTTGACTTTTTCAGACTTCTGAGAACTCACTGCTCTCCCTACTCTATTCAAGCACTTTAAGCAAACATAAATGAACCTTTGTATTTCATTTTCAATACTCCTCAATAGAGTTGCCATAGTAATTTAAGATAATGCTTCAGGGTCAGTCTATTTAGTTGTAAAGAAGTTACAGCTCAGGAAATGACTGCTTCATTACGTATCATAATTTGATAATTAAGTACATTGGTAGGATTCCAAAATGAAATGATTTTTGATGTGGTTTATTTAGGCTAGCACATTTCCAGGACCATTTGATCTGGGATTTTTCCTTTGAGGAGAGCTGGTAGAAACAGATTTGTGGCATCCCTTTTCACCTACTGTATCTGAATGTCTAGATTAAGTCCTGGAAAAATATAGTTTTAGAAGTCATTCCCAGGAGAATTTCATAAATATAAGCTAACTTAAATGCTGCAAAATCTCCGATTTAGATTTTGCTGAATAGACACAATGAAGACTGGTGTTTATAAATGCAAAGCACTTAAAAAGCTTGCATACCATTTAAGAAATGGATACATTTGATACATTTTTTCTTACAAATGGACACTGGTTTGAAAGTGTTATTTATAAAAAATGGTGCTATGCAGGAAAAAAATAACTTGCATGGGTTTCTAGGTGTTTAAATCAAACCATTGATTAATCAAGACACCTGGGGGTTGAGATGCCTAATGGCATAATCTGAAAAGCAGAAAAGATTTTACTGGCTTTGGAAAAATCGTTTCAGGATAAGCTTCTTTCCCATGAGAACTATTTTTTCCCCTCTATTCAGAAATTCATAAATCTGGGGCCTCCTCAGTTCCCAGTGAGCTCTCTCTTAAATATTTAGGCTACAAGAAAAAAAGTCAAGATAATTTTTTTTTGATTTAATGGATTTTAAAAAAAATGTATGAACATAGTTTGGAAAGCCTGCCAATAATTAGAAAGTCTTTATTTTAATAGTGCTAGCTTCCTTCCCAAATAGCAATGAGACATTTCACAGAACATCATTTTCTCTTAATAAACCTATTCAAGTCATTTACACTCACTGTCATAATGAAATTTAATTATCAACATCCTTAGTTTTCTCTTTTCCTGGTCCTGATCTTTATTCCATCTTACCTATGGGATCACTTTCCATAAAGCATATGAAGTCAATAGTTCAACTATTGCTGCAATGGGTTTCCAGTTAATTGTAGATGTACGGCGTGAACCACCTCCCTCAAAGATTTCAGTTACTAACTGAGGTACTTGCTCAAATAGTAAATGATATTCAGATTTTAAGCTGGAATAGAATGGCAGAGATATAAGCTGTCCTAGTGTTATTTATAACTCTTTGGAATAACAGTCAATTGAAATGAAAGATGTATTAGAGAGTGTGGTGGGGCAGGCTCTTAGTCTCAGCATTACAGAGACAGAGGCGAGTGGATCTCTGAGTTTGAGGTCAGCCAGGTCTACCAAGAAAGTTCCAGGACATCCAGGGGTACACAGAGAAACCCTATCTCAAATGACAACAATAACAACACTAATAATATAGTAGAGAGAGATAAATAGTTACATGTAGGCTCACAAGAACATCACCGTAGATAAGTTGTTCTTTTTCCCCTGAAAGATAATTTTTCCAAACATAAGGTTTTTCATTGCTGCTCATAAAATCCAGCATCAAAACTGTAAGTCTCTTCTTTTGATTTGTTCTTTTGCTTAAGAAGGGAATCATGATTCTTTCATTAAGTATTTCTCCACAATAATGCACCATGGGAGACTTAGTGTCCTTGGTGGGCAGTGGATGGCTCAGTGTTTGTTCTCTTTTGAAATTTTTAAGGTATTATGGCTTGTGGACTAATGAAATGGGTCCTGAACTTCTTTTTATTTATCTAACAAATATAATAGTCATACCTACTTGTCCCTTTATGCCAAAAAAGGATGATTTGTCAATACATCTATGATAGCCACACATTTTAGCAACTCCCAAGATAGACATTTTGGTCAAATGGAAGGAACTGCTTGTAGATATTTCTCATAAGTAAATGCAAACCAACATAGAATGTATGGTTCTTATTCTGTAATGACTCTATAATAATCAAGCATTTTAATGCTCCATGAAAGTGATGTTTTAGTCACTTTTGTAAACAACTGTTGTTGGATATTCTTTATTCATAAGCTAAATTCTCTACATGAAAAGCTTAGAGGATCTTTCAAAATGCACCTATATCACAAAGCAACTTAAAATCCTGGACACGTCTTTTTACAGGCCAGGATTTCTCAGTCTTGCCACTATTGACATTTTGAATCAAATCATTCTTTGTTGTGAAATACCGGCCTGTGCATCCTAGGATGTTTATCAGCATGTCTGACTTCAACTGAAAGGGGTTCAACCAAAAGATTTCAAAGGGGTGTCAATGATACCAATTTTGTTAAATACTTTTAAAAGACATTTTAAAGTATCCACTGTAGGGCTGGAGAGATGGCTCAATGGTTAAGAGCACTGACTGCTCTTCCAGAGGTTCTGAGTTCAAATCCCAGCAACCACATGGTGGCTCATAGCCATCCATAATGAGATTCAACGCCCTCTTCTGGTGTGTCTGAAGACAGCTACAGTGTACTCATAAGTAAAATAAATAAATCTTTTTTTAAAAAAAAGTATCCACTGTAGGAACAAAAGTATCACTAGCTGAAAACCACTACTGTAGATATTTCAGGAGTTTTATCCTCTATCAAGACAACCTAATCTTACTGCTATGACGCATCTTTGTATGTCTTATCCTGAGTCCATTGCGGAACCATTTTCTCTAAACTTGTGTATTCATTCATCACATACAGGAAACACTTTTATATGCAACTTCAGGAATGTCATACTGGCTGGTTTTGTGTGTCAACTTGACACAAGCTGGAGTTATCACAGAGAAAGGAGCCTCCCTTGAGGAAATGGCTCCATGAGATCCAGCTGTAAGGCATTTTCTCAATTAGTGATCAAGGGTGGGAAGGCCCACTGTGGATGGTGCCATCCCTGGGCGGGTAGTCCTGGGTTCTATAAGAAAGCAAGCTGAGCAAGCAAGGGGAAGCAAGCCAGTAAGTAACATTCCTCCATGGCCTCTGCATCAGCTCCTGCTTCCGTTGGTGATGAACAGCAATGGAGAAGTGCAACCTGAATAAACCCTTTTCTCTCTAACTTGTTTCTTGGTCATGATGTTTTGTGCAGGAATAGAAACCCTGACTAAGACAGATGTGTATGCATGTACCTGATATGCTTGTATTACAGTATTCTACATGTTCATTACAACACAGAGAAATAGACATTTTCTACTGAGGAGATAAAAGTAGGTATAAATTCCATGGTTTACCAGTAACAGCTTAGTGGTCCATCTTCACAGATCTTCGTTGAACACAGTTGGGAAACCACTCTTTTTAAACGCAGTTCTATACTTTTTAATAAAAATATGTCATATGTGACAGAATCCAATAAGAACACACCCACTCCATCACAGTCATAGGTGCTGCTGTTGTTTAGACTTTACAAAATTATTCAAGTTCATATTGTGATCTCCTCTCAAGTAAGATGAAATTAAGAGATAGAGAAGTGAATGGTTTTGCCCATTTAACCGATGTAGAGCTAGGAAGGGGACTGACTTTGTTTTTGTTGCTCTCTCTCTCTCTCTCTCTCTCTCTCTCTCTCTCGATCTTACAAGTGAAGATTTGTTTATTTAAGCCTCTAAATGTCTTCTAACTTGATAGCATTTTATCACACTCTAAATTACCAAAGGACTGAGTATCAAACATAGTGAAAAAAAAAGAGATACAAAACATGAATATAAGATATAGGGCCCTCTTAAGAGTTTATAATCAAGTAGAGATATCTCAGCTGGCATGGACACAAATGTGTAAATGGAAGGGAGAAATGCCTAAAGAATTGAGGGAATAAATTGCTTGAAAAATCCAGAGAAAGCAATCAAATTATTATTTATTGGCTGGATGAACAGAAAATTGTTAGAAATGAAAAAGAATTGATATGTGTATCCCTTGATTTAAATTCATTGTGCAGCTTGACATTTCTCCTTTTTGTGGTTATTTATCATAACAGCAGAAGTAAATTATTGTGATAGATAACTTAGATAATTTACTTTTTTCAAACACCAGTAATTTATGTCTCTCCCTCTTTCCCAGTGTTCCTAGAAGCTTGTCAATGCTATTGATATTTTCAGAGGATAAGCTTTGGCTTCATTACTTTTCCTATCATTCTTTTGTTCTACTGCTCATTGATTTTTTGCTTTGAGTTTATTTTCTTTGTCTTTTCCTGGCTTCTAAAGATGGAAGCAGATTATTGATCCAAAGAATTCTTTTCCTAATATAAGCTTTAATGCTGTATATTACTTTTCAAACACTATAAGCATCGTTCCTTATTTCTTAGTTTCAGTTTAAAGCCTCTCTATTTTTTTTTTTGTATCAGTGGCATTATGATTTCTTCTTGAGTCATGTGTTTTCATAAGTAGGATGATTTTCAAGTATTTCCATCAAGTTTCTTCTTATGTTTCTGTTTCCTGATTTCTAGTATAATTATGTTGCTGAAAGATTATGTACTTCGTTCTTTTCAATTTTAAATTTGTTTTTGATCAAGGATGTGGTCTTTATTAACACATATTTAATGAAAGCATTTGCAAATGATAAATACAGGCTTCTATTGTCTGGGACATTCTGTGTATTAGTTCATAATGTAGGTCAAGTCTTCTAAATCTTTGCTGGTTTTCCTTCTTAGCAACTCTGTGTTTTGAGAAGGGGATCCACACTAAGTATGGACTTGTCTTTTTTGCATCCCTGTTCTTCCGGTTTCTGTTTCATGAATGGTTGTTCTTTATGCTTAGCTGCATGTGCACTCAGGATGGCCACATATTCTTAACTCACAGACCACTGTATCATTATACAGTATTCTACTTTATCTTTGGTAATATCCTCTGCTCTGAACTTTTTGCTTAAGTTAATATAGCCACCCCACTTTCTTTTAGTAACTGGATCCATGGTGTATTATTCCCAATCTTCTTGATTTTTAATTTAAATCATGATACTTCAGAGGAGTTTCAAATAGACAGTATAGATTTGAGTTACATTTTGCATTTTAAGATGCCAATTTTTGTCACTTATTTGGTATGCTTAGAGTATCAGTTTGATTATTGGTAACTTTGGACTCAAACTTATAGCTTTGTAATTCTCATTGTCCCTTCTATCTGTTTCCTTGTTCCTTTTATTATCTTTTTGTGCCTTCTTGTTTGGTTAAATCAATGTGTACTATTTTCTTCCCTCCACTGCCGTGAAAATGTAACTGAGTAAAGCAACTTCAAAGATTGTTTTGGCTTGTGGCATGGTAGTGCAGTCATCATACTGGAAATAGCTCATGGCGTATAAGAGTGCAGACAGACATCATGGGGAACAAGCCCATGGCATGAGGGTGCAGTCATAATGAAGAAGAAGGTTGTGGCAGGAGGGTGCAGCCTGTCGTCATGGGGAACAATCTCATGGCGTGAACCCAGCCTTTATAATAAGAACAAGGTCATGGAGTAAGGGTGCAGCCATCACAATGGGGAACAGGTTCTTGGCGTGAGGCTGCAGCCTGTCATCATGGGGAAGGCATGGGGACAAGTGGAAAATGAAGTGAGTCATTATGCTGCATCTGCAGGAAAGGTGAATCTCATTCCTCAGTCCAGGACCCCTACCATAAAAATAGAGCTATTCAAGTTCAGATCTCTCCTCTCAGAAATACCTCTCTGGAAACAGACACACTCAGAGGTGTAGTGCCACATGACTTCAAATTACATTGACAGTGGTAATTGACCATCATCATTAGCATTCCATTTTAACTATGGAATTTTGATACATTACGCTATAGATCAATAAATCTGTTGTTTTTACTGGATGCTCGGAGGATGATAGAAGGCAGACTTATCTATACTTTGATTGATTTTGGTAACACTTTCACAGGATAGCAACACTTTCACAGGGTACTTTGTCATCCAAACTCTCCTGCTTTGCTCCTAGTTGCATTAGATATTGTGCCTGTGACATAGCAATGCCCATTGTATGCATTGTATCCTGTAAGTGTATTATAGCACATTATGCTTTCCATGTGACTATCAGCTGCATTTTAAAGACTAGGCAGAGGCATAAAACAGACTAATACTTACCAGCTCTGGACAAGATTTTCTTAATCTCATTTGCTTTCCCATATTCCAATTTGCTTTCTGGCACCATCTGCTTTATTGCTTATCTTCGTTTAATAATCCTTTTAGGTCAGATCTGCTGGCTTAATGCTGTCACAATTTTTCTTAATAATGCAATCTTTCGCTTTCTTAATCTCAACATTGCTGTCTTTGCTGAGGGATATTTTTACTGGATATAGAAATGTAGATTTCTACTTTTCCAGCACTTAAAAAACAAGCATCACTTTTCTGTCTTCTGTATTTCTGATGAAAAAAAAAAAACAAAAGAAGTATTCAAGCCATGGTTGAATGTTCTTTCAAAATATTTTCTTTAGTTTTTACTTCTTTTTTTGTTATGCTCTGCTTGGGTGAGTGTTTGTGTTTTTCCAATTTGAAATTGGCAGAAATTCTTGGATATGTAGATTCAAACTGGACATTTCTTCATTTTGTCCCCCTCTTCCCACTTTATTCAACGATTTTCTAGTAGGCAATCCCCACACCCCTGCCATCTTTTGATTATCTTCTCCCTCGTGATAAGATCTTTCCTTGATCTTCTGTGTGTTGGGTAATGATGTATTGTACCCTGGACTTTCTTAAGTCCAAGTCATGAGACAGAATTCTATTAGAGAAAATTATCATGTAGATTCAGTTGAGAGCGTAGATCCAACTTCTATGAGCAGCAGTTGTTGTTATAGCAATTTCCTCCAAGTTGGGACATTCTGTGCTGCATTGAGTCTAAGACTCAGGACGTTCTGAGATGATGCTCCTTAAAAATCAGGAAGTAAACAATGTGGAATTTTCAGGAACTTCCTGAAACTGACAAGTTTCACTAGGCCCCCCTCCTTATAAAACATCACCCATGCTGACGTAGGCTTTCTGTGATACAGCTGCTTTTGAGTTGGTTTTGCTCCCATAAATAGCCCCTCCTCATATTCCTATAAGTAAGCCAAATAAACTCATTGGTTCCCTAAGTTTGACTTAGGTGGTATCTTTACTTTGGTTTGTTGCCAATACACTATCTGAGGTGAGTAGACATTTGTTCAGGAGTTCCTCCATAATTATAAGAGCCTCTTCTTGATTTTCCTTTATCATTTCCATAGTATTTTCTGCCTCCATAAGATAACCCCTTTTGGATCTCTTGCCAAAAGATGTGGTTTATTTACTCAACTTTTTGAACATATCCACAATGAGCTCATACATACGGAGGGAGGAGGGAAAGAAAGGAGGGGGGAGGGAGGGAGGGAGGGAGGGAGGGGGGGAGGGAGGGAGGGAGGGAGGGAGGGAATGTCAGCACATGAATGAGAATGAGAATGGAGGAGAGAGTGAGACTTGCTCCATAGGTCCTAGTCTCCTGGTCCTACATCATTCTGACTAGAAAGCAAGGTCTGCACTGCAATGGTCCTAGCTTTTGGTCCTGCTGAGTCTTATTGTTGGTTGTGTCCCTTGCTGCTGCTGCTTCACTGTTCAAGGGATCACCCAAGATGTTGGGTACAAAGGGCTACAGAAAGGAAAAACATTGCAGAATGCTCCCCAAAATCTGAGCACAAAGAGACGTTGCTTGCCCAGCCAGAGCTAGGGACCTCCTCCTACAGCTCTGAATGGTACTGAGGTCCACCTAGTACCTGCATTATGTTTGGTTCACTGTGAATTAAATAGAAGAAGAAACTTAGCAAGGTCTTAATTAGTTAGACAGAACTTTGAATTTGGCTTGAATCTGTCAGGTACCCATAGCCTGCTGTACACACCCTGTCCAGGTTTGTGAGCTGGATCCAGTGATGGCATGGGGCAGAATGTGCTTTCTCCATCTCACCCAGAATCAGAACCAAGGTTTCTACTTAAAAAAAAAAGAAAAGAAACAAAAACTGTGATAAACAGAGCACATACTTCATGCCACGTATAATAAGTTGACTGTATGAAGCCAAAAAGATGAATGAAAAGAAATTGTTCTAGACATGATAGATCTCAGTCCTTGGAATAATCAGTGGCTTTGATTTACCATACAATCTGTTTTTTATTTGTTACTACTGGAAGTGCTTTCTGTCTGGAGGCTACTGTGATTGTACATTATATGCAATACCTTCCAGGCAAACTGTTGTTTTTTTACAGCTCTGTAAGTCTTATAAGCACAGACTTTTATTGAGAGAACTGCTAATTAGCATAATTTTTGAAAAGCCTAATCAGGACAATTCTAAACTGCTACATGCAAAGACACACTCCTATCTATAGATCACTGTGATCATACTGCTGAAAAGCACAGCCATCAGAACACTGCTGTGTACATTAATTATTCATGTACCAGTAGAGAAGAGCCAGACGTGTTCAAAATAGATGCCAGAAAGCTTGTGAATTAAATTTCGAATGGGAGTTAACTAGAATTCTATAATGAATCTGTTTGTGAAGCAAATCATTACCTCTTGGCTTTTGTTATTATGTGTGCTATTTCTTTTTCGTAAATAAGAGCTATGTAACCTTATTCAGACCTATTCCTGTTTCTAAGATCCTCTTTTAACTCCCTGGTCAGCCTATGGTAACATTGCAGATGTGTAAACCTAAGATGCGTGGCTTTGGGGGCTGTGATATACTTTTTGGCAATCTCTGTGCAGAGGGATACACAACACTTATTGATCTGCCTTCCAGTCAGCAATCTATAGCCACATTTGATGAAGAGAGAGAACTGCTTCCCTGAGGCTGAGAATGCTCCCTGGGGCTGAGATGCTCCTGTGTCAGCAGGTGGCTGTAGCAGATATTACTCTTCTGTTGGCACTAAAGAAGGCAAGGGAAAGCCCCTCCATAGGAGAGGCCCCCTGCATGGCCTCAAACTTTCCAAACTCTCTTGGCGATTCTCTCTGATATGCACTTGTTTTCTTTTCTCTCTTAGTCCAGATATTTTCCAATGTTTACTGATATGTTTACTAATGATAGAAATGCATAAATCTTTGCTGAATGCTTCCATGTATAAATATGTCACCCAGCTCCTTTAGGACACAGAAGCAAATTGTTTCTTTATTCCTCTTTTAACCATTTTCCAAAGAGGGTCCATGAGATTAAGAAAACCAAGAGAATTTCAAAGGCAATTTTTTCTGCATCTAAACATTCATGATCATTCTTCTATAACTTCCTTTTATAACAACTAATGCAAAGTATAAGAAGCTCCCAAAAATGTCTCGCTACCTAGTAGAGGGTGAGGCCTCTCCAGTTATTGTAAGGATGGATATTTTTTGATATTACAGTCCTAAAGTAGAAAGTTTAGATACAAAGAATGTGCTTAAATTAATTCTAATCATTAGCTGTAACTAAGATATGAAATCAGCCTAGGTAACCATTGATGAATGGATGTACGGACTGATGAACAAACAGGTAATGATTAAGTAGCACAGAACACGACTCAACTATTACTACAGAATGGAGTTCTGTCAGTTGTACAAGCATGGATAGAACTAGGAAGCATGCATTAAGCAAAAATGAACCAGAAATAAAAATACCACATTTCTATGTAGAAGCTACAAGAAGAAAATCATCTTTTGTGTTGATGCATGGGTTGGAAAGTGGGAGGTGGATGGGTAAACGTAGGTTAGGTTTGACCACTTAATGTCTTCTGAATATGTCAATCACTAGACTCCATAACCTTGTGGAACTAATGTAGTTTCATCGAAAATAAATTCAGAAAAATAAATAATGTGTAAAGTCTAGAATTTTTCTGTGACTAATACCTTAGAAGCTGCTATTGTATTATTTTTGATATCTGTGGAGGAAGAATGTCTCTTTTTGTTTTTAACATTTAGAGTTGGCTCTCTGCAACCCCAGGTAGTTATTGTTTTTGCAAAAAGTAGCATAGAGAGATACTGATTGGCTAACCCCTAGCCAGTGGGAATGTGTACAGAAATACAGTGGAAGAAGGGATTTGTGATGTTCTCTGTATTTTTGTCTGTTGTGCATAATGGTATGAGGCATTTCTCTTGCTACAGGTCTACTTCCTTCTGCCCCTTTCCATTACAATGATATAGAAACCACAAATTTTGTTTGTCTTGAGTCACAAAGATTCTGTGAGTTAAATAGCCCAGACATTCACCCGTGGCACTTCAGATGGAATCCTATTAGACTTTATGAGGTTATCCTCGCCTGCAGAAATTCATTAGTTATGAAGAGTGTTCTTCCTAACATTCTGCTGTTGGGAGACAGCCGGGAGGCGTTGTTTTCTGGGCTACAGCTGTCTGCCAGAATTCTTCAGACACAATGGAAGAAAGAAAAATCACTCAGTGTATGGAATTTTCCCCTCCTCGATAAAACATTTTATCTCCCAAAATTATGAAAGTGAATAAAGGTGTAGAGGAGGCCGTTGCCATAACAATCTGTGGCTGTTAGGTCATTTTCCTTCATTGGCAGAGCGCACTCACCAGGAAACACAGAAGTAAATCATCATAATCAGATCAGCGTTTCAGCTCTGGTCCCCCTCATCTAATTCTAATTTAGCATAAACAGTGTGATCAGGAAGTGATGAGTGACTCTCATACCCTTTTCTGGGACGGCACCTAATTTGTATTCCATGGAAAGATAGTCTGGGAAGCCAATAACATATTCAAATTGTGATTTGAATTTTCTAAATAAATATTTATCCAGATGATGCATATTAATAATTTAGCACCCACAAACTCTCAAGGTGTTCGGGGTTCAATGGAGAATTGACTCGCAGTAAAATGGTATGTTATTGATCCTATAGAACCAAGACCTGGGTTGGAAGACTGGCTTCTTACCTTTGCAGGCCTGGAGTACAGAAAGACAAACAAGAGACCTTAGAAACCGATGAATAATAATAGGGGCAGTGTAGCATTAGAAGAGAAGAAAACTTTAATATAGACATTGGGGATAAGAAAGGGTCACAGGGAGTACCCCAAGTAGAGTGTTAAGGTCCTCCTAATTTCAATGAATGCCAGGCATCCTTTTCATTTACTCCATCTTGAGATCTTCAAGGAAAGTTGAATGCCTGTATCCTACAGAATTCTCAAGTTCAACTGAGCTGACCTTAAATGAGACTTGTACACTTACATTAATCTAGAGTTAGCTAAAATTGTTTTAGACAAGCATCCCCTTAAAAAAAGCAAGGACTGACTATCTCACATACTGGGAGATGGGCACTTTGAAGATGGACAATGTGAAAACACAATTGGATCTGGAATAGCCCCAAAGCCCATGTGTTAAGCAATTGTTCCTAGGTTTGATGCTATTGGATATGTGAATTTTCAGAGATAGGATTCAATAGAAGGAAGTTGGGGATGTGCTTCTAACGACAATACTGTGACCCTCCTTCTGTCTCCCTCCTATCTTTCTGGATACTGGGAAGCAACAGGCCTTCTTATCTACACACCCCAATAACGATCTATTGTGCTGCCTCATGCTCCAAGCAACAAAAGAAAGTAACCATTCTGAATGGAAACCTTCTAAATTACAGATCACAGCAAACCTTTTCTTTTACTATGTAGGATGCATCCAGGATTTTGCTACAGTAACGAACATGACTAACACATAAGACCCACACTGTAGCACAGTACTTTGCACAGCATCAGATGCTTCTGCTGTGGTACTGGGATGACTAGGAATTGTGCTTACTAGAAAATTTCTAAGCCCTAAAGTCTTTTGCTTATATGATCCAGTAACACATAAGTTACTTTCTAATGAGTATATTTTTAAATTTATCATTATTATTATTATTATTATTATTATTAGCAGTGGTGGTAATGGTGTATGTGTGTCTGAATGTGTGATGTGTGTGATGTGTGACCTGTGACATGTGTAATGTTTATGTGTGTGTGTGTGTGTGTGTGTACAGACATGTGTGTGTCATGGAGCCGGACATGTGTAGATCAAAGGACAACTCTAAGGAAGTAGTTCTGTCCTTCCCTTGTAGGTTCCGAGGATTAAACTCAGGGTGCCAGTCTTGCTCAGCTAGCACATTTACTCACTAAGACATATCACAGGCAGTATCTGTCCTTCAGAGACAAATCTCACGGTTTGCCTGGCTAGCCTTGGACTCAGGTTCATTTGGCCTCAAGCCCCCGAGTAACTGGGATTATAGAGGTATGATAAATGTTTATATCTATCATGTCTATAGGAAATGCCTGATCTTGCTTTTATTACAGCCATTTTCAGTTTTCTAAGATCTTTATCACATATACACCTTGGACACAGTCTTCCAAATTCAGTGAAAAGCAACTCTGAGGATTTTGACTGAAGTGCCATGGAACTGACAGATAATCCTGGAAAAACTGGCATCACTGCAATATCTCATCCACAGAGATGATGCTGGCCTCTCTTCCCCCTCATTATGATGTGGTTTGAGTATGAAATGCCTTCATAGGCACATGTGGTAGAGCCTAGGTACTCAGTGTGTGGTGCTGTTTTGGTAAGTTCTGGAAACATGAGGAGGTGGGGACTAACTGGAGGAGGGAGGCCACTGGAATCAGGTCCCTGAGGCTAGATTATCCTTGATTACTTCCTTTTTCCTCTCTGCTTCCTGCCAGCAAGCAGTGAGGAGGGTCCTTTGCCACACATGACCTCCTGCTCCTGAGAATTTGCCCAAGCCTACAGGGTCATCCAATCAGGTGTTTTCATCACATTGACACAAAGGTATATAACACTATTGAAGATTTATGTGTTTCTGTTGCTCCATAAATATCAAGTATATATGGAGTTGTTTATTTACTATTTACCCTGAGTCTTTGGTTGGGAGTGGGAGAAATGATGGGGATGGAAGCCAGGAATTTCTGCACACAAAGGCAAGTACTACACTGTAGAGTCATAACTCATCTCCTTATGGGCCTTATGGTAGTTTGGGTGTTTATTTGCATACACATTAGGATTTCTAGTATGTGTTGCTGGCATATAGCAGTCCACTAATTTTGTTACACAAATTGCATACACTGCCTACTTGGTGAAATTTTGTTAGGTTAAAAACTCTGTATGAACGATCACAATGTTTTTTTTTTTTTTTTTTTTTAAATTTTTATTTATTTATTATATGTAAGTACACTGTAGCTGTCTTCAGACACACCAGAAGAGGGCATCAGATCTCATTGCAGATGGTTGTGAGCCACCATGTGGTTGCTGGGATTTGAACTCAGGACCTCTGGAAGAGCAGTCAGTGCTCTTAACCACTGAGCCATCTCACCAGCCCGATCACAATGTTTTTAAATGGCAATCAATAATTTAGTTTCTACCTTTCCAATTATTTTATCTTCTTTATGCTGCCTTATGGGACATACTGGTTGAGATTTTCAGTACAATACTGAGTAGCCACAGTGACAGACAGCCTGGAGAATGAAGCTAGGGCCTTGTGGATGCAAGGCAAGTTCTCTAGCAACTTTACAACATGCTCACCTCTTGAGTTAGATTTTAGAATAATTCCTCTTCAAGAAACCTTTGGGGCATGCTCAGGGCAGAGAGAAGCCTGGTCTTTTTTGGTTCTGCCAGTTTTTTCAGCTCTACCAACCTTAGCAGGCTAAGTAATGTGCTTAGAGCTCTCTGTTACCCGCTAGTCCCCAAGAAACACACAGGCAGGTCTATGTTTTATTGATGGCTTCATCCTGCAGTAGTTGGTATACAGCACAGAATAGCTGGAGTGAATTTCTACAAATAATTTGTTGAAGCTATGTGCTAGAAACTTCACCTATTTTTTTCCTCAAAACAAATATTTATGTTAAGTACACTTCATTTTTAAAGGCAATTAGAGTAGGTAATACATTTGACTGAAAAGTTTCATTTATCAACACATTTATATTTGCTGGTAATAAAATAAACCCTAATATATAATTATGCCCTCTGAGAGAGGCACCTGCTTTCTACCTTGATAAAACAGGAACTATTTTTATATTTTCAATCAAGTTCATCTTTATCATTCTTAACATTGTCTTTATTGGTTGTTGTTCATCATGGTGCTATTAATAAGACAAAACTGAGACTTACATGATATTTGTTAGTATTTTTTAAATCAGTTCAACAGAAACTAAATTCACCTAGAAAATAGAAGTTTAACTGAGAAATTACTTCCAATAGACTGTCCAATATTTTGTAGATTTATCCTTGACATGGAAAAGCCAAGCCCACTGGAAACTGCTCCTACTTCTAGACTGGTATTCCTGGGTTGTATAAGACAGCAGGTCAAGCAAGCAATGGGGAGCAAAGCCATTCTTTTATGGTCCCTGTTTCAGTATCTGACTCCAGGTCTTGCTTCCCTTTATTGTGGACTGTGTAAGCCAGTCAACTCCTTCCTCCCAGAAGGTGCTTCTGGTTGTGTGGTTTATCACAGTAAGAGAGAAACTGCTAGAACATTCACAAACTGGATTTGCTCAGTGCTTACTTTTTTCAGAAGGTTTTTTTTTCATTTATGAAACTAAAATAATTTTATTTCTATTTAAATGCTATTCTTAATTGATGCAAAAGTCTCCTGAGTTCACTTAACATCCTCAGCTACTTAATTACCACAGGACCACAAATGTCATTTTGAAATGGAAAACCTTTATTCTTTAACTTCGTGTTGCCCTCATGCATAACATGGCTCTAAAAATCACAGTAGCGATATTTATTAGCTGTCTTTGCAAAACTGCGACTAATACATCTTTCATATTTCATTGAAAAGAAACCATATCCACCAGGACCTGCATTGTTAGTCTTCCTCTTGATTGCTTCCTATGGTCATGTTTTTCTGCTATTAGATGTGCTTGGATTAGTCTTTATTTTAAAATGGTAGACTAGAAAAGCAAAAATCCTATTTTTGAGTTAGAGAATTAAGTCCTACATCTGATGGTCTGGCTCACACTAGCTCCCAGCCAATCTGGCTAGTAAATAAGATTGTACAGCAATTTCTGGTATGGAGAAGTATCTTTATTTTCAGTAAGGTTATGTTATTAGTTTGCTCCAGTAGAAAACAGTAAATAGTGACTCTGTAACATCCTGTATTTCCTTGGATTCTACCAGTTCTAAAGTGTACTCTACAAACCACAGCTTTTCACTAGATTCACTTCTAGGGAACGTTAGTTGGGTTCTATCAACAACATAGATGCAAGCATCTCTTTACATATCCATCAGGGTGTCCCACCTTCTCTGTGGAAGAGTTGCAGAATAATGTGTGTGACTCAATCTTGTGGGAAATTCCTTATTTCTCAAATTAACTCAAATTCTCACCTTCTTTTTTAGCCACAGAGGCTTCTAAACTTCAAGGGCTTGCTCATATTATCAAAAAATCTGTTAAATATAGAAATCATTATCATGTCCTAAAGTCTAACCAAAGTGTTCTACACATTTGCCCTATGTCCTTTCTGATTTTTTGTCTATGGAATACATGAAATCTCTATTTGAGGGCATTCCTCTCTCTATGTTCTTAGTGGTATCTAAGATTGTGTCTACCCTACATAAAGTCATATGTCTACATTTTCCATGGAAAATGGAATCTTTTCATTTTAATTAGGGGAGGCATAGCCAATAAGAGTCTACTACTAATAATCCACCTTTTATCTGACCCTTCATTTTTGTATCTCTGAATCCAAGTTTAATTTCCCTTCCGGTAACTTTGAACAAGACGGGTTTTGCCAAAAGATCATTTCCTTGCTTCTATCTTTGGCTGTGTGTGCAGGAGTCTCTCTGTCTCGAAGGAATTTCCTTTGCTTCACTGTTCATTTGTATAAACATGTACCTTTCCTTTAAAACTCTTATCCAATGCCACTTGTGAAGCCTTCTCTAAACATCTCATTGTAAACACACACTTTTCTCTGTCTCTGTTCTGTCTCTGTCTCTCTGTCTGTCTGTCTCTCAGATACAGACACAGACACAGACACAGACACACACACACACACACACACACACACAGACACACACAGACACACACACACACACGTTAAGTTTTAAAAACCAACATATCCTCAGTTATAATTGCTGCAGTGGTAGAGAGAGGCCCCATACTCCTCATTTAACCAATTTAAAGACATTACAGAATGGCCTAATGACCTTCTGAACTCTCCTTCAGTTATTTTTTTTAAAGTTCATTTTAAAGTAAATGTTGGCATTTTTATTTTGAAACTAAGCCACAAGATAAAACCAGTTTATAAAATTATTCAAGACTAAATTTTATTATCTCCATTGTTCTCTCTCTCTCTCTCTCTCTCTCTCTCTCTCTCTGTCTCTCTGTCTCTCTTTCTTTTTCTTCCTTCCTTCCTTCCTTTTGCTACTTTCCTGATAACCTAAAATATTTAACTTTCTTTTAAGATGATTCAAATTATTTAACAGAATGTGCCCAGGAGCTTGAGAAAGGAAGTACAGATTTTGAATTCTGAACCAGCAATATTAGGAAACATGTTCATAAAAGAACTCATGTGATCGCTCTCAGGACTGATGTCGGCGGCCCCCTCCCCCCACCACTACAACATAACAGAAAAAAAAAGCCTTGGGTGGAGTTGAAAGCTCCTTTCAAATGTTAAACAATCACTGGAAATCCTGAAAATGAATCCTCCTCCATCCAATGGGAAAAGCACTTTAAAGTTTTTTTTTTTCCCTAAGAATTGTTTAGCAAGAGCTTTACTCAAAAGTTTCTATTTTTGACAGAAAGTTCAATTTTAACTGCCTGAAATATAGTGCCATCTGGTTTTACTTTTCCCTTGCAAAACACAATTCCTTTTTCCCTGTTTATGCATAACAAGCACATGGTTCTAGTGGCCCCCATTAATGTGTTGATCGGAAAGGTGCAGATTTCTTTTTTGAATCTAAGCCACAGAGAGCATATTTTTAAATTAAAAATTTTAAGATATTCTGGTTAATAGTTGTAGTCACACTATTTATTTCCCACTGAGACAGGGTGGGAAGTTAATAAACTGGACACCATACATACTGAAATTTGGGGAGCATCACTAAATTTAGAAGCATCAAGGGATCAGAACTAAAGAATTCCAAACTTGTTCAATCATACTTATGACTGGTTCTACTCACACATATACTGGAACAGTAGTACAAGACATTCAGAAATTATTAAAAATACAATTTATTAATCAGAAGCTTTTAATTATCTTATATTCTGTGTAGCTAGCTACAATCATAAAAGTCATTATAGATATTTGAGTTATCCCATTCCTGTAAAAAAAAAAAAAAAGAAAAAAGAAAAAAGAATGTGCTGATTGGGAATAAATTGCTTTGCCACTGAATCCTCCATAAGGGAAAATTCAGAAAATTTACTTAGTTTATATTTCATTGAATATTTAATCTCCACTTAAAATTAACAAATCATTCATTTTTAAAATTTCATCCTCGCATTTCTTTCATAGCTAATAGTCTTTAAGAGTATCCCAAACCAGACTTTTTGGGGGAACAAGGTATATAGTCAAATAGATCTATAATAGTAGATCTAACATGGAATCTAGAAAGTTTTTGTTGTGATAGATTTCCCTTTTGAGAAACAGGATTTTGTTGCCAGGCTTCTCAATGGACATGTTTTTAGAGCAGCTGGGCTGTTCAGAACAAGCCTTAAGGAAGCTTCCTGTTTCCTCCTGAGCCTTTAGGAGACAGAAGTTGAGCTGAGCTCCCCGGGAAAGCAAGAGTTTCCACTCATCCATGGGCACATGGAGAAGGAAAGCAGAAGAGGGGCTGGACCACTGCTCATAGCTGAGAGCCACAGGAGGCTCCAACTGAAGGAAAATCCTTTCTACTGGTTCTTGCTTTTTGCTTCTCAACTCTATGGACAGAGAAGCCACAAGCCCACACTTACATGGATCTATCAGAACTACAAAAATAATTTTCGAGGCTTTCAACACAAAGGCATGGATCATCCCCATTTTCCTTTGGTCAGAAGCAGCAATAAAATACATTCTTAATCCAAAACAGGGGACCTATTTAACACATTCTGCATTTCTATGTGTGCGGTGTGATTATATAGTTTTCACACCTACCTTTATTTAGTTTCTAGATTTATTTCTGAGTTGTCATATATGCATTATATAAATAACTGAGGTTTCATATTACATTTTTATTATTTATAATCTCTCATTTTCCTTAACTAATGATGTATTAGATGATTTAGAGCATGGTTGGTAAATAAGCTGATCATAATTTCACAAGAAATGTCAGTTTATATATCCTTCAATACAAAAGACCAAAGTATATCATGAAAGAGTTTATCAATAATAAGACTACTTGACTCATTATTATAATACGTACAAGAAACAATGAAAGCATACTTCTAAAACTCCCTTCTAACAGAGGCAATTTTTATTAATTTACACATCTATAAAGTAATATGTACATGGTATTGATGAGTGTTTAAATCTCTAGTAAAAATTTTTAATTTGTGGTGTGTGTGTGCTGATTGGCAATTAATTGCTTTGTCAATTAATTTGTGTGTGTGTGCATGTGCGAGCATATGTGATGGAAATTCCTGCAGTATTCCAGACTGGCCTGGAAATAATTATGTTACTCAGGCTGCCTTTGAACTCTTGGCACTCCCTCTGGCACAGCCTCCCAGTGCTGGAAGTACAATACAAGCATGAGCCACCCCGTCTCCTGTACCAATCTTCACTCTCTTGTCTGCCCTAGTAACTTGGTGCTTCTTGAAAGAGTGACTCGAAAGGAAGAGAAGAACACTGTCAGGTTTGACCCCTACTCACGAGAGAATGTTCCCAATATAGGCGTAGTAGGAGCAACAGTAGGGTGTACTTCCATCGCAGCAGTAAGATCGGCACTCTTTGCCACACTGAGCAAGGCAATCCTCTACAAAGGAAAAAAATGAGAGTAGTTGAGGTTGTGAAATCTCAGTTTAAGGAAAAATTATCCCATTCGTGTCTAAACCAACCACTTTTTAGCATGCAGAAATGTTCATTTTCACACTCTAAATTCCAAAACCTAAGAGTCTAAATTGGCCTTTCTCCCTGGATAGACTGGGTAGACACAAAGCCATTCTTCCCAAGTCCCCTGCTCTGAACATTGTATCTGCAGTGGCAAAGTTGGCTTTGGGTCAACAAGATTATGACAGAAGGAATGTATCAGCTCATCAGTCAATAAAGTTGCCAGTGGAGTTTTTATAATAGCTTCTATACAGCAAAATTTCCTGAGTTTGGAGTATTGATTCTCTAATGAAAGATATTATTGGCATGGGTAAGACCAACAGTGATCATTGAAAACTAATATGTATATTTGCCATGGTAGTTTAGTAATGCCTTTTCTTATGTTATTTTTACCTCCATAATTAGACTTCCCAAACATACAATTACAGAATTGTGTCTGCATCCTGTTGATCTACTAGGCTGGGAAGGCATGGAGCTAGTTAGAGAAAATGTCGGTATAAATAACTTGTAAATTGACAGTTGACTTAATATCATATTGAAGATTCAATAAACTATAAAATAGCACAATGTGATGCAGGAAATTTCTGATTAAATGACGTGTTGGACCTAATAGGACCATGTTGCTTTTCAGTATGCACTTTTCAACAATAGAATTTATGTAAAAGTATTTAATAAAAATCACACTGGCCTTAAATAATTCTTTGTCTCACCCAATGGTTATTTTACAGTGTACGGTTATCGTTGCACTCGAAGAAGCCATAGAAATCATAGTGTATGTGTTTTTCAGGTATGTATTTTAAAAGCATTCTCGCCCCACAATTTACATTGTATACTCAAGAATTTCAAAATGAGCCACTTCCAGCTCAGCACCTGAAAGTAATGTGGATTGTATGCTATAAATTATATGAAGTTTTTATTCCTATCAAAACTAATATATTGAAAGTACAAGGTATTATATTTATGGACACATGTTATGTTATTGCTTTCTTTAAAAAAGGAAACCTGAGGGGGACTTTTAAACCAGATCTTCCTGAGACGTGATCCAAATAGAGCAAAGGCTGTTGGACTTTGTTAATGAATGTGGTTCTCATGGAACAAGTGATAAAGGTCATATTTTCTTCCTCTTCACCTTATTTCTGTATCACAGATAAACAAAATGAACTTTAAAGATTTTCACTTGACTGGAAAGGGAAATTATTTTTGTTACTCTACTTAAATCCACATGAGAAACATAATCAATCATATAGCTCCAAGAAAGAAGCTACAATATCAACAGTATTTTCAAGAAAATCCATCACTTTTTGATTGTCTGGTTGGTGTAGCCCAGGCTGGACTGGCTATGTGAATGCTGAAGATGACCTTTAACCTCAGATCCCTTGACTTTACACTCTACACATTGGGATTAGAGGCATATGCCACTTCTCCCAGTTAGGGCACCGTGATTGTTTAGGCTTCCTATTCTACAGTGTCCTTAGTGAATTTCTCTAGCTTGATTGTTTTTTTTTGTTGTTGTTCAATTGATTCAGGTATTTAGACAAGTCAGCTCTCTGCAGTGGCTAGCAGGGATATGTTAAGACTGTTTTGTTCTTAATAGCTTCCAAGATCATGAAGTGAAGACCCCATCACTCCTGGTGCTGGCCGGGAGCTCTGACTTCCAGTTAAGCTTCCCAGGAACTTAATGATTCAACTGCCCCATTGCACTCGTTACTGTTACTTCTGACATGAGGACACTGTGTTATCAAAACATTGTGAATCAGCTTTACAGGAAACCGAGCCCCAGAGTCTCGAGCCACGAAGCTGGATAACTCCTGCAGCCAACATCCGTGTCACACATGGTTCGTTGTTTTTTGGTACTTTCTGGCACTGCTGTCTATTTTCCAGAATTAAACTACAGAAAAGGGTGACATTCGTAGCTTGACGAATGTCCTCACCATCATAGCCCTTTCTCCAATCAGACCCAGAAGCTAATTGCGTTATCATAGTCATTTTTCCTTATATTGTGAGTATAATATGGTATAGATCACAGTGCACACCTCACTGGGCTGTTTCTTTTTTGCAAAATAATGGAATGGTCTAGCTGCCATCAGAAAAGAAAGACTAAAAAAAAAAAAACACTCCTAATATCTGAATTAATATCCCTGAAAATGGATTCAAACAGTCTTCTAGTAGTTTTCAGTGAAAGGTGTCATCTGGGAGGTTCCCCCAGCATACCTACCCACCCCACCTTCAGGAGTGTGTAGTACAGGAGTACAAAAGAGCTCTATTTGGATTGAATCTCTTGCTTAGAAATGGCTTCTGCCAGCTGTAGCTGAAGCTGAGAGGAAGGAAAAGGAGGGGCTGAGGCCCAGAAGGTAAAACCTTGATCGAATCCTGTCTTTGTAGCCTACAGTGGGAATTGTACAATAATGTAAACACTTCATTGGGAATTCTTTCCAAAATTAAAAAAACAAAACAATAACAACAACAAAAACCCACAACGTATTAAGCATAGAAGATAATTACTATTTGTTTAACTTTGCTTAACCAAACATAACATGAATGTATTTCATTTGCTTTGTGCAATATAACTAGGCCATGGTCAATGTATTCACTTAGGGGTTTTCTATGTTGTGAAACCACTTATTAGAATTTATTTATTTATTAGAGTGTTCGGGCATTTAACCACAACACATGTGTCCAGTTACGTGTCTCAGTTCCAACCAAAGAGAACTAGCCATTGTCAGGATTACTCATTTTACCATGCAGCCTATGTGAATACTATATTCTAATGTTTTCTTGGTCCAGGGCTTTTTTAGTCTCTAAATGTCTTGTTCTAACTTGTTTTCTTCATTCAGATTTCACAAGTTATACCTATATATGACTGAGCTCTTCTGTGGTCTAGTAGCCTTGCCTGCCTGTGAGGCTCTCTTGGTGAACATAGGAAGCATTACTCAAAGGGGCTTACTCTCTTGAAATGGTCCTTTTCTTTGATAACTCTAGTACAAGATTGTACCTGTCCCATGATACATGCTTTCTTTCGCACATTAAACTGATCTATGAGCTCATCTTAGCATTCACCGAAAACTCAAGAGCATCAAATAAGTGTGGTAACCTTAAAACCGCCTCTGAAATAGGAGGTTCAGGAATTTTTACCAAAGAGCTCATCAGCTCAACATTTCTCAAACAAGCCAGCAAGCCACCCTAGAGCTGGGCTTGCAATTCCTCTGTAGCTGATTAGATTGAAGCCCGGGAAAGTGAAAACTATCTATAGAAACCACCTTGCTAGTTGCTGGCTATTGATGAGGTTCCCTGAACACTAGAGGAGCTGTGCATGTAGACCAGAGAATGGGAAAAGGACAAGAGCAGCCTTTCAGCCTGCTCTGGTCCAGGGAAGAGACACAGAAACAAAAAGTTGAGGCCCCATGAGGGTCCTGAGTCAAGTCAGCAGTATCACCTGCAGCATCATTTGTTTCTTGCTATTTTCTTGAGTTTGTGTTACTTTGATAAGCTGAAGAGTTGGGGGAGAATCATCATTTTCAAGAAACTAGAAGAGGGATGTTGATGTAAAGTAACCAGGACCATTGATACTTAGTGCCTCCAATAGAAACACTGTACACAGTCTCAACAGCAGAAATGCTACAATCACTAGAATTGGAATTGTCTTCATCAAGTAAGAGGTACTCTTTCTACTTTTATTAACTTTATACTAGGACTGTAGAGATGGCTCAGTGGTTAAGTAGCACTGACTGCTCTTCCAGTGGTCCTGAACTCGATTCTTAGCAACCACATGGTGGCTCACAGCCATCTGTGATGGGATCCGATGCCCTCTTCTAGTGTGTCTGAAGACAGAGCTACAGTGTATTCATATACATAAAATAAACAAATCTTTAAAAAAGTTATACTATTTTTAATATAACGTTTCGATATCAATTTGCTCTTTAAAATATGCTTCTTTTTGAGACAGGGTCTCCTATGAGGTGGGCTTGGGGTCTTAAATTAATTATACAGCTGACCATGACCTGGAACTCCTGACTTTCCTGCCTCTACCTCCCTAGTGCTGGGCTTACAGATATGGGCCTCCTCATCTGGTTAATGCAGTACAGGGGATTGAACCCAAGCCTTTTTTGTTTGTTTGACAAGTACTTGACTAAACTGTCCTCAACCCCACGCAGGCCCTAGTTTGCATCTTAATAGATCAAAATTTTCAACCGCAAGGACTCCTTTCTGGAGTGAGGAATTTGCTTATTTTGATGCAACCGTGAAATTCAGTTGTTTTGTTGTAATGAAGGAGGCTGAAGAACTTCTTCCTTTCAGTTGGAGTGCCTTGGGAAGCCCGGAGAACTGAACAGCACTCGGATGCCTGGGTCAGCCTGTGATTCATTGTCTTAGAAAGTTAGAAACACGAGATGCTTTTAAGCGCTCGTTGCCCGTGAACATGAGGATGCAAGAAACACACGTGTAATTAAATTTATACTTGACTAAGCAGTGAAAGGCCATCTAAGGCTCCCTATCAAGCTTAGAAGAAGGAAAGCATTCTGCTTCATTAATTATCAGCAATTGCCACTACGAATAATTATAAGGAGGGAAACGAGGGGCCTTTCACAAACAGGTGCTTAATCACATTTAAAAAAGAAGATCATAGTTGCCTGTCGAAATCTTATTTCGCCCAGACCGTATAGTTCAGAGCATAAGGTTGCTCAGTCGATTTTGTGGTGCTTCTTAAAAAAAAAAAAAAAAAAAAAAATTGAGGACATGTCTAAAGTAACTGACTTCTAAAAGAGGGAAAACTGGATTATTCCAGATGTGAGCAGCCTGAGATAAAACACAAAATCGCTAATGCGCTTATTTTGAATGACTTCACCTTTAAGTTTCAAATATTTTAAAGAGTCTTTCGCGGGCCTGGACCAAAGTTCATTTAAATCCTGGATGCGTTTTTACATTAGCTAGATTAAAATCCTCTTAAATGCAACTTACATTTAAGTTGCTTTACAAACAAAAAAGAAAGCAAACCAGCAAATTAGTAATGTTAAAGGAGAGATGAGGTTCAAGCACGAGTGTCTGGTGTTGCCTCCTAAGGGAATCGCCACCCTTCTATATTCCTGCGTTGACTCCACGCCCCTGGCTGGACCCTCTGTCCCTGTTCCCGCTACCACTGACCTGCATAAACAAAGAGCAGGACCAACTTCGGAAGCAGGACCCCTGGACGCCGGGGCAGCCTCAGAGCGTCCATCCAAGCCGGCGGCCCAAGCAGCTCTGTAGGACAGACTGATAGACCTGGCCGAGACGAGAGTGAAGGGACAGCCAGGAACCCCAGCAGCGATGCGGAGGATACAGGCCGTCAGGAGAACAGGGATGTGCACCCGAGGGCAGGGTTCAGAGCCGTCCTGGCCATGACCCCAGCCCTGGCGAATCCGGCCGGGTGCAAAGCAGCTGGGTGCCGGTGGTCGGAGCCTGGATGAGCTGCCGCAGGAGCTTTATGTCCCGCCCAAAGGTGCTGTGCTCTGGACACCAAAAGGCAGCCTCTCTGGAGTCTTTGGCCACCCAGGCTCACGTTTCATCTACGAGGGTGGCACTAAAGTGGGATGGGGGTGGGGAGGTGACGGACTCCTCCCCACTTGGCTGAGTTTTCCTCTATAGAATGGCAGGGTGCTTGGCTTCAGCAGGAAGGAAACTTCTGAGTTGTTTGGCTTTTGCTCCAGTTTAGACAACCCTCCCCGCCCCCCGCCCCCCAGGTCTACTGTCCTCTCTGGCTCACAACAACTCCCATCCTTTCTCTCTGTCTCTGTCTCTGTCTCTGTCTCTGTCTCTCTCTCTCTCTCTCTCTCTCTCTCTCTCTCTCTCTCTCTCTCTCTTTTGAAGGAATGGGTGAGACTTTAGCTTCTTGTCTAAATAAATTAAGGTGTGAGTTTTCAGATTTAAAAGGCACGAGGAATGTGGAACTCCACAAACTATATACAGTATCTCGACAGAAAGCTGGTAAAACGTCTATTTATCAAACAATTTTAGCATTTTGCGCAAATGCAAGGGAAACAAATGAAACAAGAGGTGTCTGACCACCGCTATTGCTCTGGTGTTACTGTCCTGTGCAATTAGATAAGAGGAAGAAAAAAAATATAACATTTTGAATCGAAAATATTACCAAGTAACTTGTTCACATGTATGGAAGAATGAATCGAAGCAGAAACTCTTTTCTAAAATAAATAAATAAATAAATAAAAATAAAAAGTCAATGTTTTTTCTTTGTAAATGAAAGTCCTCAATACTATACAGAAAGAAAACAGAAAATAAAAGGAAATACTTCTCTTCACTAAGAAAAGCCAGTAAAGTAATGTGTTTCTCTCGATCACTCTACAAATTTGAACTGTCAACCTGAAGCTGTTTAGGTAAATTGGCTTCCAAAGTTCATACAGAAACTGAATATGTAAGGACAGGAAGTCAGCGAACAGAAATATGAAGATATTTACAGCCAACTCACTGCATATTTAAAAGATTACATTTATTGGAAGTAATTGTGAGTAACGAAAGTACTAGTTTTAGGAAGCAACATACAGGTCCAAAGCTAAATGTATCTGCATCTTAACTTAGTCTGATACATGTCTGCGCTGGCTTAGAACAGACCACAGCAAACCAAACGATTCCATGTGGGGTTTATTCAGGAGATAGGGCAAAGATGGGGTGGGGGAGAAGAAAAGGAAGAAGAGATCAAGGTCAGAGGGTTCTGCCTATTTTATATGGGCAGTGATGTAGCCTCTTGCAGGTAAGGGTGGGAGGTAGCCAGGTGGATTCTGGGAATGTATGGCAGTTGTCTTGGGAACGATGTGGGGTTGGCCTAGATGTGATGTCACTGGGTTCAGAGCCTGATACCAACATAGTCTATCTTCTTTGAAGAATGTTTCCCTGTGTACAAGGACCATAGACTATAGGATGGGAATCGACAGCATCCCTAACTATATTTAATGCCTGAGAAGGACTGCTCCAAGTGAAGCCTGATTAACTCCACACTTGCCTCCAGCCAGACACAGTGAAGTTTTAGTGACACCATTCACACCTATCCTAATCTGCAAAAATAGGTTCATACATTTAATTTTATTTAAGACCGGGATGCTATGGGCACACACAGAGGCCCAAGGACACCTTTCTTTTCTTCTACCATGTGGATCTCGAGGAAAAAAAAAACCCAGCTGATCTGGGTGTTCAGCAGGCACTCTGGGTGCTGAGCCATCTATTCTAGTTTTAGCCTGTGTTTCTATCTGACTTTAAACCCTTACAGTCTTTATTAGAAATAGGTCCCCTGTTCAGAAATTTCTCTAATACTACAGAATTTCCTTTTTCTTGTTCCAGATATAACATCTGCAGTGCTGCAGTTATTGTTCTATAGGATGACTGTGTATCTGGATTACCTGAAGACTGTTAAACTAGAGGTCCCAAGCCCAGCTCAGAAGCAGCAGAGGCAGACCTGAGAATCAGCATTTCCAACACATTCCTTACTGGGGATTTAGCTGTGTTAGCACTACAATAAGAGACACAACTCAGAACAATCTGCTAGGCACTATTCACCCTGCCTCTAGCTTCTCCTGAGATGAGCAACCCTGTGTTTATTAAGAAGAATATTTTGAATTGATCCACAATAATTACACACATATATGGAGTCTAGTAGTTTGGTCTAGTTGGGATATTTAACTTTTCGATCTTTGTAAGCATTTACCCATTCTTTGTAGTAAGATATATTCTTTCCTAACTGGTTTTGACTCTACAGGATTGTTGACTGTGGATGTCACCCTACCCTGTTCAGTAGAACTCAAGAACTTATTCCTGATAACTAACTAGTTGGTCTTTCCCTTCCTTCCTGGCTACCCTCTGCAGTGTCTGGTAACCACTGTTCTGTTCTCTGCAGTCATGTGTTCAGTTGTGTAAAATTCCCATGTACTCATGTATATCTTCTTTGAAGAATGTTTCCCTGTGTATGAGGGCCATAAGCCTTAGGAAGGGATTATGACCGTGGGAGAATGTTGTCTTAATGAATCTGACTCAGTTAGCATGATACTCTCCAGGCCTACTCATTTTGCTGTGAATGATAGAATTTCTGGTATTCCCTGGAATTTTTATACTCCATTTTCCTTACACATTTGTCTACTAATTGACCTGTTGGTGACTGTGAATTATGCTATAGTAAATTCTGGAGCGTTAAAGTCAGGAAAACACAGTTTTGAACTGATGGTCCTATTGCTAGTTGCATGCCTGTTTTAGCATGATGCTGTGTCACTGCATTTTGCTGTTGACAGCTCTGAAAGTTATATTCTCAGGCTATTCCTTTTTATATTTCAAAAAGACTGGTGAAGAGCATAGAATTAAAACTAGGCTTTGAGAGTTCATGGTTTGCCCCATTCAATATGGCCGCTTAAGCTTTGCTCAGACAACAGTGGGAAGAACTTATGCTCAAACAATACTTTGAAATAGTAACTTAGTTTTACCTTTTAAATAAAATTTATTTCTTTAATTTAAAAAATCAACTTAAACTACATAGGGAAAAACTTTCTTTTTTTATTGGATATTTTCTTTATTTACATTTCAAATGTTATCCTCTTTCCTGGTTTCCCTTCTGGAAAACCCCTGTCCTACCTTCCTTCCCTCTGCTTCTATGAGGGTGTGCCCCCATCCACCTACCCACATACTCCTGCCTCCCAGCCCTGGCACTTTGTATGATGTTATATGTCTTAAACACTGTCATTTAAGAACTTCACATTGATAAAATAAATACTACTATTTCTGCTAACCAGAGGATACAAGCAAATTTATCAAATTATTTCAACCACGCAATGCATAATTTCTTTATATTTATGGAAGGTACCCCAAAATTTGAGTAAAAGAAAGAACACAATACAGCAGCTTCATTATATGAATGTTTTCTTTTATACTATTTCATTTTGATTTTTTTTATCAGCTTCGACAGTTGCAAACACTCAGGATGATTACAAACATTGCTTCTTATATGCTTATCTCTTAAACTTTCTAAAACATAGTATCAGCCAGAAATTTTCAAGAATAATATTGAGATATGTCATCTTTGACCTCCATTCTCCACTTTTTAACATTTCAACCCATTTATTATTTTCATCATTCTTTCTTTATACCTGGACACTCAGGAGTTTTCTGATCTATTTGAAGAAAAGTCTGGCTATTGAATTGAAGGGTAAATGCATCCTTAGTTTTTAAAGCATTGTCACATTCCTCTTTAGGAAGGATTGTTATGTTTTGTTGCTACAATGAAATGACCTTCTTTTAAAAGGATGAATAGCATCCTATTGTGTACAGCTTTTGGTTTTAGTTTTCAAGTTTTGCCAACTCAGTGGGAGAAATTAAATTTCCTGTATTTCGCTAGGTATGAATGAAATTAAACATTTTCATAGTCCTGTTATTTCTGATATTTTGTGGGGTTTTATTCTTATCATTGCCTATTTTCTGTAGGATTTTGGATTCCTCTTAATTAAAAACTTGTTTTATGTCATACATAGTAGATCTCTTGTAATATATTGCCAGTTACATTGTACCAATTTGTTGTTATGTTTGTATATCATGTATATGTCATAATCAATTAATTTTAACTTTTTTTGTACTAAGAATTGAACTTAAGGCCTTACTCATACTGGACAGGTCCTCTACCACACAGCTATATCCTCAGCCTACCATTTAATTTTCAAAACTTTTAATTACATTTTTATTTATTGAGTCCCTCTCTCTCTTTCTGTCTCTCTCTCTCTGCCTCTCTCTGTTTCTCCTCCCCCCTCTCTCCTTTCTCTCTCTCTCTCTCTCTCTCTCTCTCTCTCTCTCTCTCACACACACACACACACACACACACACGAGCACATGCATACAAGCATGTCACAGAGCATATGTAGAGGTCAGAGGATAACTTTCAGGAGCCGGTTCTCTGCATCAAACTCAGGTTGTTAAACTAGGTAGAAAGTGCTTTTAACAACAACCATCTTGCCAGTCCACAATTTATTTTTAAGAAGTAAAATTGATTAATTGTTTAAGTAGTATTCTCAGGCTTTGATCCTTAACAGAATAAAGAAAAGATATTATTTTTTAGTCCTTTTTTTAAAAAAAATCAGATTATCAAAGTCATCATTAACAAATCTTTTTAAAACCCCAGATGAAGAAATTTATTCTCAACAGTAATATGTTTAAAGATCATTTAATTCATTATTTGGTAGGGTATGGAAAATAAAATTAACATGTAACAAGCTATAATACTGCAGCCTAGAAATCATAAGTACTTAACAAGATATTTTATGTCTTTTTAACTGGTGAGCAGTTTTATATGACAGGCTGAGATCAAATGACCAACATTATTGTCCATTTGGAGATTGGATGCATCAACTTTAGTATGAATGGAATGTCCATGTTTTAGGATTTCTATTGCTGAGATAAAACAACACCATGGCCAAAGTGATTTATGGAACACCATGAATATTTCCGCTTGCAAGTCCATATCACAGCCTGTCATGAAAGGACTTCAGGACAGGAACTCAGGGCAGAACCCTGCAGGCAGGAACTGAAGCAGAGAACGTACAGGAGTACAGCTTAGCAGCTTACTCTGCCTATTTTCCATAGCATCCAGGACTGCCTGTGCAGGTCTGGCACCACCCAGAGCAACTGGACTGTCCCAGATCAGTCATCAGTAAAATGCACCATAGGCTTTCTCATTGGCCATTCTAATGGGGATATCTTCTCAGCTGAGATTCCTGCTTTCAAAATGGTTCTAGCTTGTATGTAGTTTGCCTAAAACTAGTCACTATTGAATGGTGTCTTGACTGTGCTTACAGCTCAGAGAATGGCATCATAATGGAATGCCTCTGTGTATTAAAACAAAACAATACAGATTTTACTCTGAGTGATAATCACAAATATAAATATTACTAAGCATGGTAAAGAACCTCTTCAATTAGTTAGAACAAGTTTCTCAGTCTGCTTTGTAAAATGGTACATTCATTTCAACATTGAAAGGAAAACTGGCATTCATTCTCCTGTGGTTTTCACTCTTCATTTGTTTTCTGTCAGGTATGTGGTGACATCAGCCAGAGAAGTAAATAGTGCATCTTCACAATATGATCTTGTCGCCTGTGCCTCTCGAATACCAAATCCCCTTTGCCATTTAGAAATAATATTATTTTATTCATATACTTGGTGTATATAAGATTTCTGTATGAATATATGTGTGTAAATATGCCATTGATAAAATCATGATCTCATCTTCTTTTTTAGTTAACATTGCATCATGAGTGTGGTGGAAAATAAGAATGGCCTCCATCGGGTCATATATTTGCTTAGTCATCAAGGAATGGCACAGGAGGTATGGTATTGTTGGAAGAAGTATGACATTGCTAGAAGAAGTATGTCACTGGAGTTTTAAATGCTCAAGCCAGGCCCACCAACTCTTTCTTCCTGAAGCCTACTGATCCAGTTACATGTCTGCTGTATGTCATGCTTCCCACTATCATGATACTGGGCTAAACATCTGAGTGTAAGCAAGCCCTGGAGTTGCTGTGGTCACGGTGTCATTTCATAGCAATAGAGCATTACCAAGACAGTGAGATTTTCCCAAAAGTGCTCGTATTCATTAGTTTCTATAGCTTCATTGTACTTGGGAGGCTCTTTTTAGCATACTTTAAATATGGCAATAGTCTTCCTGTATGTCAGTTTTTACTCTTGGTCAGTTCTAAACAGCTTTTGTGTGCTAGTTGCCCAGACATTTTTTTCTTTTTCTTTTCTTTTATTTTTATTTGATATTTTATTTATTTACATTTCAGATGTCATCCCCCTTCCCCATTCCCCCTCCCCTATTAATCCCCTATCCCATCCCTCCTCCTCCTTTTTTGCTTTTATATCGTTTAAATTACATTCAAGTATTAAGGTCAGTTCTAGGTTGAGGAACTAGCAATACAATAGATGCAAATAGTCAAGAACAAGCAAGACAATAAACCGAGATAGTCAAAGAACACACAGAGTCCAATGATCACTCCTGTGATCACTATTTCTAAGAGCTTATCAGGATGACCCAAATATCTGAGCCTACTTTTCCTGTCCTAGCCCAAAGTCATTTTCATGACTGAAGCCTACTTCTTTGTTCTAACTTAAGATTTAGATTTCTGCCTATAATTGCTTCTTTGTTCTAGACTAAGATTTAGATTCCTGCCTGAAATTTCTTTGTTTTAGCCTAGGATTTAGATTTCTGCCTGAAATTACTTCTTTGTTCCAGACTAATGTCAAACTTTTTAAAAATAAAAATATATACACATTCTCTGCTAACTGAAACTCTTTTATGTAGCTTCTTTGGAGTTTGAATATAATTCCGATTTTCTATGAGACTTGGCATCATGAATAACTTGAGTTGCATCTGACTTTCTGTCTTATTTGTTGACCAGACCTGGCAACCTAAGCATCCTTGAAGTTTTCCAGAAGAACTGATCATGTCCTGGCTACATGTTATTCCATCTTTTAGGAGCTATCCTTTTTTTCCCTCTCCATTTTACACATCCCTCCTGAATTATGACTTTTCTCTGAGCTCACATCTTTGTAACCCTCCATTAATCTTGATCAAACTTCTTACTGGTTTAAAATAACTTGTAGGAAATTCTGATACCTATTAATTTTTGATAACTGTTCTGTAAAATTGCTGCCCAGTAAGACTATGTGAACCATATGTGTAATTAAAATTTTTCACAGTTACATTTTAAAAGTAAAATAAAAAAGTAAAATCAATGTAATGATATTTTTTGCTTAACTTAATCTCAAATATCATTTTAACTTATAAGTAATATGAATAATCATTTATGATTATATATTTTACAATCATATTTATGATCATATATTTTACAATGCCTTTTAGTATGATGTCTTCAAAATCCTCTGTGCATTATATTTATAATTAATCTCAATTTTAGTTTTAAATTGTCATTAGAGGTATCCAATCAATATTTAGACTACCTGTGCAATAGTGAAGATGGAGTTATATACAAAATTTGATTTTTAATATATTTAACATTTTCTAGTAATGAAATGAATTAGGTTAAAACTTAAATTAATTAAAAAGATATATATGAAACAGTTTGATTCATTAGTTACACTAGCTTGTTTTAAGTATGCTGTACATTTGTTCGTGTTTGTTCTTTCAGGACCTCTGAACATGGTCTGACTCATTAGGATGTGCAGCAAGTTTAGGTTTTTGAAAAATGGCATTATAATTCACACTAGAAAAGTTAAACCAAGAGGTCTAAAACATATTTGCTTACTGTCTAGGCAACAGTTTCAATCTTACTTTCTTGGAAGGAAGAGGTACGTTTCGTCTCTTTGCTCCAACTTTTGCTACTGTCAAGGTGCTTCCCTGATGCCTTCAAGGGATTAATCTAGAAGATAAATTAAAAATGGAATGTAGATGATTAGAAGGATAGAGTGACCTCGTGTGCATAGCCAGGGATGCTTTGGTTGGCAATCTCTGGAACTATGTCATTCAGAAAGATTGTTTACCCACACTCTTTAAGGGACGCTGACATGAGCACAGGCACATGAAGGGGCACACATAGGGAACTACAGGCAGACATGACGGTACAAACTAATTTTTTTCTCTCATAGCTTTGTTGATCAGATTAAGAAAAAAATCAGATTTGAATACTCATATTTTAGACTGCCAAACAGTTTTTAGCATTGCTTTATGATGCTTCATATGAAATACCCAGCACAGCCCCAGACATTTGAATGCTTGCTGTCCAGTTGGTAGCTTCTTTTGAAGAGGCTGAGGTACTGTGACCTTATTGGAGGAAGTGTGTCATTGGAGGCTGGCTTTGAGATCTTAAAGACTTGAACCATTCTCTGTTTTCACTCTCTGCCTTAACATTATAGTTCAAGATGTCAATGCTTAGGATCCTGCTACAGGCTCCATGACTGCTGTTTCTCCATTATGAGAGACTCTTCTGCTTCTCCAACTGTAAATGAAATGAACTCTTTTATAAGTGGCCTTGGGCATGATGTTTGGTCACAGCAAAGAAAACTAACACATCCACTTGGGGAAGAATTAAGAGTGACTATTTGAGTACACATGGAGGGATCCATGGCTCCAACTGCATATGCAGCAGAAGTTTACCTTACCTGGCATCAGTGGGAAGGGTGGCCCTTGGTCCTGTGGAAGCTTGTTGCTCCAGGGAAGGGGGATGGGAAAAGGGTGAAGTGAGAGTGGGTGGGAATGGGTGGGTGGGTGGAGGAGCACCCTCTTAGAGGCAAAGGGGAGGGAGGATGGGATGGGAGGATTGTGGAGGAGAAACTGGGAATAGGGATATTTCAAATGTAAATAAATAAAATAACCAATTTGGAGGGAGGGCTCTATGGATTATAATACATTAGAATTCAAGTTAGAAAATACTCAAATGAGTTACGGCTGTGAAGCAAATTATGCAGGATTCTACATTAGGAGCGTGGATGGAAAAGCATGCAAAAGCTATTTACTTGTTTAAATGAACAAGGGAGAGTCAATGGAATGGATGAAATGAAGTAGAGAAGTTAGTTAACATGTATGACATATGCATAAGCACACATTTATGGATCCATACATATATTACAGATTTTTCCTTTATAGGAAATGTTCTTTTGAGTTTATACATTCAAAATCTTTAATTATATCTTGTAACGGTCTTCGGGATTTTGAGTCAGATGCAGTTAGATTAGTGATATTCTTTTTTCCTGAGACCCCAGTCTACTATTATCTTCTTTTCTCCTCATCCTGTTGTCCTTCATCTCCAACACGCTATACTAATTACCTATGTAGCATTAATCATCATTTTTATTTCCTTGTATATTGATTATTGTTTTCTATAAATTTCTCCTGAGTAAATGTAGGAACTATAAATCAGGAGTGTAAACTTTCTATACATTACTGGACTGAAATATTCCTGGTGGTGAAAAATAACTTTGGTAAAAGAGTATGTGGTAAGTAGAAAATTATACATGCCTTATGCAATGGAAAGTTTAGAGATCTAAAATTTTCAAAGATCTGCAGACATGCTGGATGTGGCAAATTATAATAGAAACTGTGTTAAAGACTAAGAAATCTTGTGCTGAGGTCTGTAGGCTTCTCTGGGGCTTTTTAAAAAAAGAACTGATTCCAGAGATCAAAAAGACACTTCAACCCAAATAGCCACAAAAGTTATTAGTTGTATGGATTTCTAGCTTCCTGAATGTCAAGACAGTAAATACCTGTCTTTTTTTTTTTCTTTTGAACCTGGTTTGTGATATTGGAGTGAAGTGCCCGTAGAAAATTGTATTTGTCTTATTCAAGAGCAAAATCGTGGCTGAAACTATTTAAGAGTAGATTATCTAGAGAAAATTGGGCTAAGAAATGAGCGGAACAAAATTTACTCCTATTGGATGGTCTGTGGAGTTGGAATAGAGTCTAGCTGGCTTCTGATCTTAGTGGTTATTCGGAGCTTCAGCCACAGATGGACTTACAGCATCTGACTTAGACCCTCTAAATCTAATATCTGTCTTGCTTTTGCCTACATCTTTTCAATGACTCATGCTAGTGCTGATTCAGTATTGGACGACCCGGGAGACCTAGAAAACGTGTGCAGTGTTACTTTCAATGCTTGTTCAGGAGTTCACAGATCTATCTAATTATTCTAATAAACAACACCAAAATTTTAAACTTGGTCATAGGGCTTTGAAGTTTATTCTCATCCCATGGTCAATGTTGTTCTAGTTCTGAGATGTGGTAGCCTCTACAAATGAGCACAGCAGGCAATGCTGGTCTGGTTTAGTATGCAAATGCCTTATCCATTGTGGTCTCTGCTACAATTTGTCTTTCATACCATAGACAGAATGGTTAATTTGTTTTCAGTATGGGGCACTGAGATGGAAACCCTGACTTTCATCTACAGAAATTAATGTCTCTGCTTCACAACTATTAGATATGCATTTAGGACCTCATCTGTATATTCCCTCTTGATTACAAAGAAGATGTTACATATTTTAACACATGTTTGCCACCCTCTCTTTTCTGTAAGCACATGTTTTCTAGTACTGTATCCTAGTATGAGAGATAGTCATAATTACAGTCATTCTTCCTTTCTGTACAGTTAATTCAAGTCTTGGTAGTAGACAGTATTTTTTAACATATATTCTACTATTAATTTAGAATTTGACTAGAGTACTGCATTTACATCTCTACTCCTTCCCTTTTCCATCTAACTCTTTCCATGCTCCTCACTCCCTCTCTCTCAACTTTGTGATCTCTTCTTTATTATTGCTGCACACACACACACACACACACACACACACACACAAATGTGCATATAAACACAAGTTGCTTAGTCTGTTTAGTGTTGCTTATATGTGCATGTGTTTGGGGTTGACCAATTGAGTTTTGATAACCTATCAGGGGCTCATACCTGTGGAAGACTGATTTTCCCTCTCTTACCAGTCAATACCTGCCTGTATCTATTCTTCTAGGGGTAGGACCTTTTAAGATGTTCCCCACTTATGTTGTGAAGGCCTTGTTTAGGCAGACATATTATTAATATTTTTGTGGATGCAGCATCTTCCCTGTTATAGATTTATGACACTATTCTGGAACAGACATCCAGGGTCTCTTGTTTCTATACTCTTTTCATGCTGTTCTCTGTGATATTACCTGAACCTTAGGTATGAGGCTTGTTTTATGGATGCATCAACTGGAGATGGGCACCCCGGAGTAAGTAATTATCTGCATTTCGACTAGTTGTGAATTTTTATAATAGTCTCTGTGATGATTACGTTTGGTTGTCAACTTGACTCCATCTGGAACTAACTAAAATTTAAACACCTGGGTGCACCTATAAGGACTTTTTTTTTTATCAATTGACTTATTTGAAGTGCAGAGACTCACCTGAACACCATATCTTTTGAGGTGAGAAGATCCACCTTAAATCTGGGCCACACCTTCTGGTGGCAGCCTATATAAAGGACATGGAAGAAGGAAGCTTGTTCTCTCCTTTTCCCTGCTTGTCCTCATTCTCTCTGGCATATTCATTTCCTTACTAGTATTAGAACATATTTCTTCAGGACTCTGAGATATGCTAAAGACAAGCTGATATATCCAGTCTCATGGACTGAACAACTGCTGGATTCTTGGTCTTTTCATTGGTAGACAATCACTGTTGGACTAGCTGGAACATAACCTGTAAGGAGTTCTAATAAATCTCTCTACATACTTTCATTTTATCAGTTCTGTTTCTCTAGACCCTGACTAATATAGTCACCACATGCTGCAAAAAAAAAAAAAACCAAAAACAAAACACTTCTTTGGTGAGGACTGAGAGAGATATTTAACTGTGGATGTAAGGATAGAAATTTAGGATGGAAATTTCCAATATAATTGGAAATTGTAGTGACTTAGTAAAATGTCAATAGTAGATTCTCCTCTCAGACCCATGAACTCACCAGCCACAAATAGTTGGGTAGATTTGCAATGTCAAGCAGTAATTCCTGCTTGTCAACTGGGCCATACTTTTAATTAGCTGGCTGTTGGTTATCCCCACACTGTGAGTGCCATTATTGCACTATTGAGTGTATCTAGCTGGGTTGGTAGGTGTAATTTGTAGACATTACAGCTAGTATTTCTTTCAGTTGATTTTTCTTCCTTGACAGCTTGTGCAGCCCCCTTCTAATAAAATGGAACTAGTCAGTTCCGGTTGATTTCATCAGGTCCTGAGTCTGGAATGTGTGGCACCTGGGGAGAAAACTAAGGGCAACAGCAATAGCTTCCATTGTTCTGCATGTCCCTCAGATACTCTGACCAATGACTCAAAGGGAAATTTCTTGTGGCTGACACTGGTATTTCTATTATGTAGACTATGTTCTTGTGGGGGAGCATTGTCACCTCAAGTGACATAACTTCCTTTAAGCTGTTTACTTAGCTGTTCCTCTCTATGTATATTCCTGTAAATGTGTATTTTTATGTAAACATAAAAGAACGTTTTCCTATGCCTTTTTTTCTCAGTTACCTTTGGTCTCCTTTATCTCTTTTCCCTCCCCCTCCCTTAGGATTACCCTTCTTTCTCTCTTCTCAGACAAAGTCCCTCCACCAGTTTTGCCATTTCCCCAATCAGAGCTTGTATGTCCAACATCCATCCCTCTCTACAGCTCCATTTACTACCCTCATAGTCTCTTTCTTACTTCCTGGTTTCTGCAGTTACTCTAGGTTAGACACTCAGATCTGAAGATTTGGAGATAGGACCTGCAGTTGAGAGGTAACCTGGGGCATTTATCTTTCTGGGTCTGGCTTGCCTCACTCACTGCACAGTCTTATTTTCCAACCACTTAAGAGTTAATTGTGCAACTTTAAATAATCTAAAGCTTTATTTCCTGTTTTCTGCCTTGTATTATAGATTTCAATTTTAGATTAGAATTTTTTTTGTAGATTTTAACTCCCAAACCAAGATCAGCATTTTCTCCTTTCCAAGGTTAATCCACCCACCTTTGCTTTGAATTTTGCCTCTTAATTATTACATCTCCAAGAGATTTGCTTTCTGTGTGTGTCACTTCTTCTGCATTTTTGGCATATCTTTCCTTTTCTTCTCTGAATCTTATCCTCAGTATGTGAATATGACTGCAGATGTTAAAAACTGAAAAACTATATAGTTGCCTTGGAAATTTTAACTGGCATGCATAAGTATTTGGTAAAGCCATGCATCCATGAATTTGTTACTCCTTGGAGGGATGTTCTGTTTATGAATATATTTATATTGTAATATACTGGTATACTATATTTTATTTTTGGAGACTTTATGTCTTCTTACTTGATCAGGTATTTTCTGGAATAAGGCTCTCATTCCAGGTAAGGAGAAATTCAAGAGAATGTTACAAGCATCGTTTTCGACTTATATCTCAAAAAAAAAAAAACCCACAGAAAGCCAAGGGCAGCTGTTTTCAGGTAGCATGGACGCTTTATTTCTCAGTCTTGTCTGAAACCAAATAACTTAGCTACTTGGAAGTAACTTCATGTAGGGCTCTTGCGTTCAGAGATGATTGTCTTGTCGAGACAGAATGAAAGGCTACACCTTCTCAGGGTGAGGCCTCTCCTTCAGAGAGGTATTCTCTGCTTACCAACTAGGAAAAATGAAGAAGCCAATCTAAAAATCAGTTGCAATAGAATTTTTCCTTTTGTTGGAGTCTTAGGATAGTGAGCTTTGGTTTAGTAATTGCACTTGGAACAAATATACCCCGAAAGTTCCTCTTAATTCTTGGATTTATTATTGATGTTATAGAATCGTAGGTTGGGCAGGAATTTATTAGCTAGCATTAGCAGTTAATTAAAAATGAAAGGTATGGCTCCATTAGGTTAACCAGGTATCTTTCTTTGGTGTTCCTCTATATTTAACACCCACTTCAACTTTAGAGCATGTCTCTGACTCTCCATCAAGAACTAAGTGAAGAATTGAAACAAATTTTAATATTACCAACATAATGCAAAGCAAAGCATAATTACAAAACTGTGCAAAGAATTAAAAAACTGAACTCCTGTTAATGCAGTTGAAGGCTCACTAGAAAATTATTTTTTTAATTATATGCTCATGAGTTATGTGCTGTTCCATCCCAAGGGTGGTGCCTATTCAGATCCAAACACTGACCTCAGTACTCCATTATTATACCACTGAGTGGTATAAAAGGAAGTCAAAGTATTCTTTTCTCCACTTTCACTTTCACCTGGGACTGGGGAGAAAACAATATGACCCTCTATTACCAAGCCAGTATTCATTCCATTCCCAAAGGTCTACTTGTGGTGGTGGGGGATGGAGTAGGGAAGATGTTGTAAAGAATGGTACCTCGTATAAAGTCTCAAGCATTCCTCATGCTTTGAACCCAATCATCCCTGCACACTTTTGCAGTGTTTTGATTGTTCTGTAGGCTTCATTGGTCCTTTGCTTTTTCTGGCCATTAAGCCCGTTACTACACACATATTTGTTTTCTTGATTTTAAGCTGCTGTTGCTTAGCCTGTTCTTGATTCTAATGTTCCCCATCCTCATAAGATTATGACTTGTGCTTTTTTATTATTTGATCTCATTTTGGTGAGATGTCTAGAGGCAATAGTGGGAAAATGCTTTCATGCAGCCTACCACTCTGGAACAGATACTCTGGAGATTATTTTGAAGGACATAATCTTTGTATTCTCCCACTCTTTCAACATATTTCTCTCTTTGAAAGCATTTATAGTGGTCTTAACTAGCTGTCAGTTCATGTCCATTAAGACATTAGCTGGTAGAAGCTTAAATGATTAGTCTGTGCAAAGAACATTATATAGAATTTTCTATCCTCCAAACAGAACACATTTTCTCAGCAAGCCACATGATGCAGAAGCACACGAAGAGATAGTGAAATGTCTTTTAATGGGAACTCAAACAAACAAAAAGCAGATCAACATAACCAAGCAATCAGTAAATCATGACTGGGATTTCAGGCTGTGCCTATTGCTTAGAGATGGAATATTATTATGAGATATACAGTTTAACCCAGGGCAATTCAAATAAACAAAGTGTTTCCCACTGAGCTTCAAGCAGCTGCTATGCTACCAAACAAAAATTTCCCATTGTAGACAAACAACTGTGAGTAAAGAAATAAAAGACCATACAAAGAAACACTTGTTTTCCAAAGCATTACAGTAAAAAACGTTATGCTAGGCCAATCTTTTAATTGGTCAACTAGGCAACATTTCTAAATGTTTATAGCCAAAAATATTGGAGAAAAATCTCTTTTCTAAATGTCCAAGAATTGTGAAAATACACATTTAAAAGATCACCCCAGTTATGAGAATAAACATGAGGAAAGCAAACAACTCATTAATCACTTGTCTGACAAATTATTTTACATTTACTTTTTGGGTTCATCGTACCCTGTGACATGGCATTTGGTACAGGGCTGGAATGAATATAAAGACTAAGGTCTTGAATGTGTTCATAATCCCTTGAGATTATAAGCCTTGAGTATATTATTTCTTCATAAAGTGGACTGAAAATGAAGCAAACCTCCCAAATCCCAAGGAAAAAATAAGCAGTAATTAAAAATCTATTATTAAACAGTTAAGAACAGCAAAAAATTATTCTTATGACTCAGTAGTAATAATGGAGGTGTTCAGTAATGCTATATATGTAACAATATTTACAACCAGCCAGCTCAGTATACAGAATGTTCCCAAATGAAAACTTGGGGAAATTTATCTGATATTAAATCTTTAGCAAAGAAGCTGACACAGTCATACTGTTAAGACCTCCTTGGCATACCAGAATTTTCAGACTCTTATTCTATTTTATTTTTAAAAGAACTTTGTAGTCTAGATTTTTGTTTTAAAATTGAGCTGGAGTCAGAGCATATGCGGAGTGGCCTTTGTCCTCACCCCTGTTTTCTCTTTCTACTAGTGCTGTCCAGTTCTCATTAGTCTCTGTGCTAACAAATACCACACTTCAGCTTAGGTTGCAGAATTATGATGCTGCTGTGTCTGAAGCTTATGTAGAAATGACCATCCGTGGTTATTACGACTGTGTTGAAAGATTTCAGAATGGAAGGCCAAGGATGTATTGACCCAGTTTCTTTACCAAATGTTAGTGCAACATGCAAGGTTCTGTGGTGGCAATCCCACTCCAAGGTTCAGCCATCCTTCTCTTAATGATAGCGTGCACAAAGAAAAGCAAACAGGCAATAGTCCAACTTGAGGCCAAGAATCTCTGAAACAAGAAACCTATTTTGAACCCATTGCCAGGGCAAGCCATTTGGATACCAAATACTTGTTTAATGCTACATGCAGGATTGTTGTCAATATAGAATTAAAGGGAAATTCCTGTGATTTTTATGACCTTTAGCATCGAAACTGACTTAATTGAAGAGAACATAGCTCAGAGACAAAAAAGAGCCTATGGAGTGCAGGGATCAGAAATGCTATCCTACGTTCTGTAATACAGGAAGAACTATGCTAAGTGCTAGATGTTTTGTTTTAAGATTAACATCAAACAGAAAGCAGACACATGTAGCCTCAAATCCATTATATCAGCATTATATCAAGCTTGTCCAAACCTATGGCTGAGATTTTTTTTCCAACAACTAAAAGTTTTTCTTTGCTCTTCTCTCAATAAATCCGAACTGTAAGTTCTCTCTTAAAAGTGGCCTTTTGGACTTTCCCTCTTTGTAGAAAGCAATTCTGCCTGCTTTATTGTCTAGTGAGCCTTAGAAAGCTTTTAGAAGTTGGCAGTGCAAGTGAAACAACTTGCAAAATATTTTTGAAACAGAATTAACAGAACTCGAGTTGAAAATGAAAAAGACCACTTGAGGCAAATGTTCCCAGCTGGGGTGCTGGGAGTTCTCCTGGACTCTGAGAGTCAGCTGAGCTGTGCCTTTGCTAGTGATCAAATTATAGATAGCAGGGCTTCTTCAGTTGAATCCGAAAAGATGTTTGCCTTGTTTTAATTTTTATTAGTTTTTTTTCACACATGTATATAATGCATTGATTTCTCTCACGCCATGTTCTCTTGTATCCCCTCCATTTTTTAATGTCCTCTCTTAACTTTAGACTTTTGGGGGTTTTGGGGGAAGAATCATTTAGTTAAACCACATCATTATTTTAGAAATACCTATTTGTGGTGATTCAAATATGTTTGACCCAGGGAATGGCATTATTAGGAGGTGTGGCCATGTTGGAGTAGGTGTGGTCTTGATAGAGGAAGTGTGTCATTGTGGGGGCAGGCTTTGAGACCTTCCCCCTAGCCACATGGGAGTCAGACTTATCCTGGTGGCCTTTGGAACAAGATGTATAAATCTTAGCTCCTCCAGTGTCAGGCCTGCCTGGTCACTGCCAATGCTTTCTCCTCTGATGATAATAGACTGAATCTCAGAACCAGTAAGCCAGCCTTAATTAAAAGATGTCCTTTATAAGAGTTAGCTCGGTCATGATGTCTCTTTACAGCAATGGAAATCCTAACTAAGACACTATTGGAGTCTCATATAGGCATCACACATATACAACTAAAGGTAATGACTTCCACTCTTCCTGGATATATCAATTACAAATATTCCAGTTATGAGGATTCAATTTCCTGAGTGTCCCTTCTATTCATGAGTGACTAGTGATGGGTCGTTTCTTGTTCAGAGCCTGTGCAGGCATCCACAACAATTAATTCATTATTTTAAAGGCCAAGTCTCAAGCAGACAATGATGTTTCTTAGCCTTTCTCTCTACTTTCCAGCTCATAGCTTCTTTTTGATCCTTTTCCACAGTGTTCACTGGGCCTTAAGGAGGATAGTATACGTGTCTTGTTTACAGTTGAGCACTCACCCATCACTTATTCCCAGAACCTTGTGCAGTCATGAGTCTCTGTTCACCACAGTTCACTGGAAAGGGAAGAGAAAACTCTGATTAATGCAAGTGTAGAATTTGCCTATAGATATAAATATTTGGAAGGCTGTTCCTAAATGTCAATTTATTTACTGAGTATTTGATTCTTCTTCCTTAACCTTGGATTTTCACCAGGTTTACAGTACTAAATATGTGGGTTGGGCCTTAAATTCCATTAGGGAGTGTTGGTTTCACCTTTAATATTAATGTCATTATTGCACAAGTTGGCATATTTTACCTGGCAGAAAGATCTCATAGTTTTTAGTATCCATAGCTGGTAAGATCATTGAGGTCTTTTCTCACCTAGCAGCCCGCTGTGGCTAGGAAATCTAGCCAGCAGAGAGAGCATTTCCAACTATGATCCAACATCATTTACTTCTGTCATAAAAGCAAACTATGTAGTATCTTCACTAGTAAATATCATCTTATCATCTAACTTTGGTGAGCAAAGATTCCTCTGAGCCTCCCAGAACAAGAACTCTTAAGGAACCGCGTCAGTCTTTGTTCAACAACCGATGGCTTTTAGGAGCATTTTTCTTTCTAGTCATGGAGAATATTCAAATTTTTAAAAAATTATATTTTAAAACTTTAGTTATGAGATAGTAAGTTTCAATATGTTTTTATACCCCTTCATTTTGGTTAATCCCCTCTTCCATCTCCTCCTTTCCCTCACTCCTTGTTTAAGCTCTTCTGTCCCCAGAATTCTCCCTCTCTATTTTCATGTTACTTATATTTTATTGTCCCTCCTCCCTTGAGACATCTCCTTCCCAATGATCAGGCTTTAGTTTCCTGACCTCTGTAGGAATTTCTTTTTTTTAATGAAAATAGATTGGTCTCTCTTACACTACATCCAGATTGCTGTTTTCCCTCCCTCCACTCCTTCCAGCTCCTCCACAATTTCCTTCCTGACTGGATCTACTGTCCCTCGATCTCCCTTCAGAAATGAACAGACCTCTAGGAGACAACTACCAAATGCAACAAAACAAAATACAGTAAGACAATCAAAGACCCTCACACTGAAGCTGGGGAAGGCAAACAAACAAGAGGAGGAGAGTCCCCAGAGCAGGAAAGAGTCAAAGATACACCTGCTTCCACATTTAGGAGTCAAAAAAAACCCTCACCCAGCTAACAGGCATAGCATATCTACAGAGAACATGACACAGACCCCTGCAGGCCACACACATTTGCCATTTCCATTTCTGTGAGCCTATATGAGCCCTGCTTATTTGATATGTCGGGTCATGTTCTCCTGGTCTTCTCCATAACCTCTGATTCCTACAATCTTTCCAGTGCCTCTTTCATGGGGCTCCTCAAACTCTGAGGGAAGGCACCTAATGGAAACCTACAGTTTAACCTCTCTGTCTCCGCATAATATCGGGCAGTGAGTCTCTGTATCTGCTCCCATATGTTGTGGGAGGAAGACTCTCTGGTGACAACCAGACAAGGCACCAATATGAATATAGCAGAATAACATTAGGACTCAATTCAGAGTGTGTGTGTGTGTGTGTTGAGTAATACTCTGTTGTATAAATGTACTACATGTTGGTTACCCATTCTTTTGTTGAAGGACATCTAGCTTGTTTACAGTTTCTGGCTATTATGAATAAAGCCACTAAAAACATAATTGAGTAAGTGTCCTTGTGGTAGGCTGGAATGTGCCAGAGTCGAATAGCTGGGTTTAAGGTACATTAATTCTCAATTTTCAGAGGAATCACCACATAGATTGCCACAGTGACTGTACATGTGTGTATTTTCACCAGCAATGGAGCAGTGTCACCATTGCTCCACATCCTTGGCTGTGTGAGTTGTCACTTGTATTATTATTAGTCTTAGCCATTCTGACAGGTGTAAGATAGAAAATCTCAAAGTTGTTTTGATTTGTACTGCACTGAAGTCTAGGGTTGTTGAACAGTTCTTTGTTTCTCATTTGAGACTCCTCTATTAAGAATCTTGTTTAGGACTATACCCTGATTTTTAATTGAAATTTTTTTGTTTTTTTCTTTTCTTTTATTGGATATTTTCTTTATTGACATTACAAATGTTATCCCCTTTCCCAGTTTCTCCTCTACAAACCTCCTTCCTATCCCATCTCCCCCGCCCCCTGCTTCTATGAGGGTATTCACCCATCCACCCACTCACTCCCACCTCCTTGGCCTCTCCTCCCAATGATACCTGACAAGGCCATCCTCTGCTACATATGTGGCTGGGGCCATGGGTTGCTCCATGTGCACTCTTTGGTTGGAGGTTTAGTCCCTGGGAACTCTGGGGCATCTGATTGGTTGGTATTGTTGTTCTTCCATGCAGTTGCAAATGATATTTAGTTTCTTCAGTTCTTTACATATTTTGGATATTAGTAATCTATCAGATATAGAGTTGGTAAGAGAGTTTCCCCAATCTGCAGGCTGCCTATTTGGCTGGCAGTGTCTATTACCTTCCAAAAGGTTTTCAGTTTCATGTGGTTCCTTTTATTAATCTTTGATCTTTGTGCCTGTTCTATCAGTGTTTTGTTCAGAAAATTGGCTTCTGTGCCACAATGCACTCAAGGCTATTCCTCACTTTCTCTTCTGTCAGGTTCAGTGGATCTTGTTTTGTGCTTAGGTCTTTAATGCACTTGGAGTGAGTTTCGTGCAGGGTAATATATGCAGATATCTATTTGCATTCTTCTTTGGGCACACATGCACCTTGACCAGCATCATTTATTGAAGACGTTGTCTTTTTTCCAGTGTGTATTTCTGGCTTCTTTATCAAAAATCGGGTGTTGATACATGTGTAGATTTATGTCTGAGTCTTCAATTTAATTCCATTGATCAACTTGTCTGTTTTTATGTCAAAACTATGTAGTTTTTATTATGATAGCTCTGTAGTACAGATTGAAATTGGGGATGGGGATGTCTCCAATAGTACCTTTACTATTCATGGTTGTTTAAGCTATTCTGGGTTTTGTTGTTGTTGGTGGTGGTTTTTTTTCTATATAAATTTGAGAATTGTCCTTTAATGTCTGGAAAGAATTGTGTTGAAATTTTGATGAGGATTGCATTGAATCTGTGATTATTTTCATAGGAGGGCCATTTTCACTATGTTAATCCTATTTATCTGTGAGTATGGGAAATCCTTCCATCTTCTGATGTTTTCTTCAACTTATTTCTTCAAAAACTTTAAGTTTTTTTCATACAAATCTTTCAATTTGTCTAGATAGAGTTATCCTAAAATATTTTATATTAATGGAAGCTATTGTGAAAAGTGTTATTTCCCTGATTTCATTCTCAGTCTGTTTGTCATTTGTATATAGGAGGGCTACTGGCTTTGGGGCATTAGTCTTGTATCCGTTCATATTGTTGAAAATGTTTATCAGCTGTAGAAGGTTCGTAGTGCAAATTTCCAGGTCACTTATGTATACTATCATATTATCAGCAAGTAATGATTCTTTGACTTCTTCCGTTCTCATTTGTACCCCTGTGATCTCCTTCAGTTGCTTTGTTGCTCTAGCTAGAACTTCAAATACTACATTGAATAAATATGAAGAAAATGGACAACTCTGTCTTGTTCCTAATTTAGCAGAATTGCTTTGCGTCTCTCTTCATTTAATTCAGTCTTGGCCCTAAGCTTTCTAAAAATTGACTTCATTACATTTAGGTTTGTCCCTTGTATCCCTAATTTCTCTAGGACTTTTATCATGAGTGCATGTTAGATTTTGTCAAAGGTGTTTTCTTCATCGAATGAGATAATAATGTGGTTTTATTCACTTCAGTTTTACTATATGATGGCTTACATTTATTAATTTTTGTATATTGAATGAACCATCCCTGTAATTTTCAGATGAATCTGACTTGATCATTGTGGGAAATTTTTTTAATATGTTCTTGGATTCAGTTTATAAATTTTTATTAGGTATTTTTGCATCTATATTCATAAGGGAAACTAATGTGAAATTCTCTATCTTTATTGGGTATCAAGTTAACTGTGTCCTCATAAATTGAATTGGGCAATGTTCCTTCTGTTTCCAGTTAGTGGAATAATTTGGAGAGTATTGGCATCAATTCTTCTTTGAAAGTCTGGTAGAATCAGACTAATCATCTGGGCTAAAGCCATCTGTACCTGGGCTTTCTTGTGTTGAGACTTTTAGTGACTGTTTCTTTTTCTCTAGTGGTAATAGATCTATTTAACTAGTTTATTTGATCTTAATTGAACTGTAGAAAGTTGTATCTATTGAGAAATTTGTTGATTTCTTTCAGATTTTCCAGTTTTGTGGAATATAGATATTTAAAGCATGTCCTCATGGGTCTCTGGATTTCCTTAGTGTCTTATGTTACACATTTTGTTTCTTATTGAATTAATTTGAATATCTTCTCTCCATCTTTTAGTTTGGGTAAAAGTTTGTCTATATTGTTGATTTTCTCAAAGAACCAATTCTTCATTACATGATTCTTCATGTTGCTCTCTTTGTTTCTAATTTATTGATTTGAGCTCTCAGTTTGATTATTTCCTGCCATTGATTCCTCTGTGATGGTCTCAGTTCTTTTTGAAGTAGACCTGTCAGGTGTGTTGTTAAGTTTCTAGTATGGGATCTTCCCCCTCCCCTTTAAGCACTTAGTGCTATAAACTTTCCTTTAGCATCACTTTCATTGTGTGCCATAAGATGGTGTATGCTGTGTATTCATTTTCATTGAGTTCCAGAATGTCTATAGGTATTTCTGTTTGAACACTCTAAGTTAAAGATCCAAAGTTAGTATCCACATATGAGGGAAAACATGTGACATTTGTTTCTCTAATCCTGGGTTGCTTCACTCATTTTTTTCTCCAGTTCTATCCATTTACCTAAATAATTGCCATATTTCATTTTTCTTTATAGACAGATAAAATTTTATTGTGTATATGTACATTTTCATTATTTATTCATCAGTTGCTTGACATCTAGGCTGATTCCATTTCCTCACGTCTGTGAATATAACGACAGTGAACATGGATGCACACGTATCTCTGCAGCAGGATATTTGCACATATTCCTAGAAGTGGAAAAACTGAGTCATACACTAGTTTTATTTCCAGGTTTTTGAGGAATGTCCAAATCAACTTCCATGGTAGCTGTGCCAATTTGCAACCACACTGATAGTGAATACAAATTTCTTTTTCCATATCCTCTCTAACAATTATTTTCCTACCAACTACAAACACACAGAGAAAGGAATCTGGAGAAAATATATTCATAGTATCCATAAGCAAACAAAGAAACACAACAATAAAACCCTCAGAGCAAACCTAATCAGGAAGTAAAAGTCTTCCACAGTAAATAATTTAAAACTTTCAATAACAAGTGATGAAAGACATTGAAAGATAGAAAACCTTCCCATGCTCATAGAATATTGTCAAATGATAATTGTACACAAAACAATGCATAATACCGTACCATTGAAAATCTTTATGTTCTTCACACCACCCAAAACTGTAATTGGAGACACAGAAGATACTGGATAACCAAGTCAACTCTGAATAAAAAGAATAATATTCAAGATATTACCATACCCAATCTCAAGTTATACTACATAGCCATATAATAAAATCAATGTGGTACAGACATGAAAATAGACACATAAATCAATGGAATAAAATAGATGGCCCATATTTAACTCTATCCAATTTCAACTACCCTATATTCAACAAAGACTCCAAAAATACATACTGGAGAAAACAGCAGCTTTGACACGTGGTGTTGGAAAAACTGGATGTCTATATTTAGAAGAGTAAAACCAGATCCTTATCCCTCAACCTATACACAAACTCCAAATGCATCAGAGACATTAACATAAAACCTGACACACAAAAACTGCTAGAACAGAAAGACAGAAAAATTCTGCAACATCTAGGCATAGGTATGGATTCTTAAAATAGACCTCTGGTCAATCAAGAAATAAGCCCAACAATGAACAATTGGGATACCATGAAATTTAAAGCCTTTATAGCTAAGAAGACAGGAAAGAAAATGGGTAGTTTGTCAAAATCTTTGACAGTTATACATCCAACAGAGCATTAATATCTAGAATACATAAAGAGATTTAAAATACACCAAGAAAACAAATAACTCAATAAAAATTGACTGTATATCTGAATGGAGAAGTCTCTAAATGGGGGAAAATTATACTTATCTAGTAAAAACTTTAAAAAGTTTCAACACCCTTAGTCTCCAGGAAAATCCAATTGAAACAACTTTGACATTTCATCCTCCTTAGTCAGAATAATTATCAAGACATCTAATGTTTCTATGATTTTAACTTCTCAGCTACATATACATAGATTCATAGACTCGTAGACTCAGTTACTACCTAGAATGTTTATTTGGGGACAGAAATATACATATATGCATTCTACAACAATTAGTGAAAAGAGAGGTCTTTAATTTGAAGAAGGATGATGAAGGTTTTACATGAGGGTATGAAGAGATGAAAAGCAAGGGAGAAATGTTATTAATTAAAAACCTCAAAAATTAAAAGTCAATTACAAAAGTGATATAGTTTTAACTTCATCAACATAAAGATAATACATATATGCTTATAGGAAAATAATTGAACATATATATGTACAGACTCAATTAAAATATATAGTTTGCTATTTGGAAGCCCTGGATAAAAAAAAAGAAATATAAATAAAATTTCAACTTTTAAATTAAGAAGAAAATTTTAAGAAATTTGAGCATGGAGCACTATCATGTTATAACACTAGAAGACTGAGATGTTGAGCTAAGGGCAATGAGACACTGAAAATATAACTTAATCATAGACTTTACAACAATGAAAATATAGTGTCACCATGAAGCATTTCATGATCTTTCTTCATAGATGAAACACAGATAAACTCAGTTCTGGACCAGTTTAGTTTTTAGTTTTTTTTTTTTTTTAGTCTGGAATGCTAACCTCTGTTTTCAAGAGATGTTAGTACCCTGTACACTTGATTTATGCTCCTGTTAAGCAACCAGTGTTGTAGATCATATCATTTCGAATATTCAGTGGTCAAGAGATGGTCAAGGAGGACGCTAACATTTCTAAGTAAATAAAAACAGCTACTGTGAAGCCTCTAGAATTGTTTAGCACAGTTCTTGTCGTTCATAGATGACTAGTTTGAGATAGCCAGTATTGATGCACTTTATCTTGGGTAAAATAATAAAACCATCTCTGCAAATAACATGTTCCACACCAGTTCTGTAGTATACATGAAAAGAATACATACAGATCTTGGTGTGATTGATACAACCAGGTGAATTTATTCCTGTATTTTTCAGTTGTTCAAAAAAGACATTAATGCATATGTATGAAGTTTATAAGTGAACAAAACAATTTAGTATAAAATGCATTTCTGAGTTTTGTCAGAATGGTAGGAAACAGAATCTTTAAGACATATTTACTCCCACACCCATTGCAACAATATTCACAATGACCAAAGGGTGAAAACAACATGATGTAGATATACATAGATCAATAAGCTACACATAGCAAACATATCTAACACAATGCCATTCTGCTTTAAAAGAAACAGAAGTCCTTCCATTTAGTACAGTACTGGTAAGCCCTGAGAGAATTATACACATGAAATAAGAGTCACAGAAAGAAAAATGTTATATAGTTTCTCTTCTGTAAGAACTATTGTAGTCAAATTCATGAAAGACATAAGCAATGTGATAGCAGGGCTTGAGGAAGAGTCTACACAAAGGATACGGTTGTACAAGATGGGAACTGTCAGCAGTTTGCCATGCAAGGCAGATAGTTAGTAATATTGCAACACACATTTCAATCATTAATAAGTTGCAGTTCACATTACATACTTTTACCAAAATTTAAAAGTAATAAATGCATGTAATCAATGAGTTTGTGTTTGTAGGAAACTAAGTGAGTTTTAGTCACGTGGATGAGAACAGCTTCTTAGTGGAGAAAGGTTTAGCATTGGTGGGTGAGAAGGTGATATCTTTAGGACAGGTTCACAAGTAAGGTGACTCTGGGATGATCCAGATTCACCATTCAGAAATACCAGGGAATTAGTACATACTGGAGAATAAAAGACATAGAATCAAATAGAGGGAGGTACCAGATAGATAACATTGTTATCTGTAGCACTTTTTGTGCTACAGCCTGACTTCTGCCAAGCTGTGTTTGGAATGGGATGGTTATGAGGATTGTGAGGGATAGGGCTGTGTGTCCAGGACTTCATGATCATATATGCACCAATCCCTGGGTGCCAGAAGATCCTAAAAGAAAAAGACTTTGATGAGGGTTTCCCTGTTTGATGATCATAAAAAACAGGGGGCTGGGGCAGACAGATTGACACAGAAAGGGGATCATCCATCTTTAAGGAACATCTATGAGCCAAACGGTTGAGAAAGTAAAGATCTAGCTAGCACTCAGAGGTTAAAGACAGATGAAGGAAATGTATAGAAAAGAGGACTAACAGTAGGAAATGTTGACCTGGTGAAGAAAAAAATGTGGGTATGAATCTAGGCTCTAGCACTGCATTTAGGATTGTGAAAGGAAATTCCCCAATTGGGTTTTTATATGCATGTTTTTATTTAAGGTTGTCATGGTAATCTAGACATGTGATCACCTAGAAACTTTGGTTTTCCTGTGAATATGGTCTATTATGTGTCACAAATCAAATCAAGAATTATTCTTGGAACAAATGGTATTGTGTATAAAAATTATGTTAACGCAGATCTCAGCCTTTGGATTTTAACTGAGTCTTTACTTTTGCCATTGTTATCTATCTTCCTTTTGCACATTTCACCAGGGCATTGCAGTTTTTCACTTCATTACCCTTTAATTTCTTCTCAGACGCATAAGGATTATTATATGTCCATCATACACATAACATACAAACTGCAGGAGTTGATTATTGAAGGCTTTCCCTTCCCTGCTTTGTTACCTTTCTAGATGATGTAAAATGGAGAGAAACTGAATATGCAAATGTTTTCTACCTCTTTGATTGGCCCATATATCCATACAAGGGACGTAGCTAGAATCAACAATGGGCTAGGACTGGATTCCAGTCCTTTCTCTGTCACTATTTCTGGGAACTGGATGAAGGAATTTTATACCTCATGGTCTCATTCATTGTTTGTAAAATAGTTTTAGATTGTTATAGTGTTCTCTAATAGCATCTTTCTTAGAAGTTGAAACTGAGATTGCCTGTGAACTCCCGATTTTCTTATCACCTAAACACACCCTTTGTCTCTCTTTCTAATAGTCATTTTTAAGAATAAATATCATCTTGTTTCATTGTACAGCAATCTCCCTTACCTACAGAGGCTGTGCTCTGTGAGTTTAGTGTGAATAATATTGAAGCTTATGCATACACTCTGATTCCAGTACATCCAGCATCTTGCCCACACTGAACCAGAGTCAACCTGTCCTTCCATATTTTATGCACTGGCACCTTGGCTTTATTACCTTGTGCCTTGAGGCAACTGCTAAGGAAGATAGAGGTTCCACAAACAGAAACACTGTGATAGCATGGCAATTGCTCTGAATGTCAAGATGGCTACCAACTAGCCAACATATGGTGACTACAGCATGTGTACATGATAAGAAAAGTCATGAGTCATGTCTTAAAAATGAGAGTATAACTCAATGAGATTTCATCACATGATGTAGAATAATGGGCAACTGACATTTCTGAGTGGTTGATTTCTTGAATTTTCCATTTAAGATTCTTAGACTATAGTTGGGTACAGGTGACTAAAATCCTGGAGAGCAAAGGCAAAGCCAAGGGAGAGGTTCTATACTGTGTCCAGGTAGTTTTAATCCATAATGAAATATGAAGCATCATATTTTGATTATTCTTAAATTCAATTCTACCTCAACAGTGTAGTAGTGATCTATCATTTCCATGAATAAACTCATCTTATAAGATGGAATAGTCTCATTCTTTTTCATAATTGACCAAGTATTTTCATCTACCATCTATTGGTATTGTAGGCAAGAAAAACTCAAACACTCCTTTCTGGAATGTCCCTCTGTTTTCTCATCCAGTCTCAGGAGGGAAGACAGCACACACTTTGTCATATTGATGGTGTTCCATAGCTGAGTGTAAATTGTTGTGTGTCCTCCAGACTGAAGTGAGACTCTAGTCTGTCTGCTCATATGTACTGATTGTCTGCTGTGGTAAAGCATGTATCCTTGGAAAATGCAGATCCTATTATGACCTAAGTTTTCTTTTCTATTCACAGAACTTGGAAGTACTTTCTCTTTGAGTTCTGTGTTGAAGGTACAGTCCTAATTCTGGTCCTTAGACATATAAATTCTGTCTACTGTTTCCTCATGAATAATTGGTGATCTTTCCTAGCTGGGTATCTCCTCTTCAGTCTCCAACAGTGAGGACATCTAGAAGTAAGGGTTTTTCTTCTATAAATTCTGACCTCCATCATTCCAAAGAGGGGCTAGTTTTCCATTTTTCATGAAGGCCTGTTTGCCACCAATCATAAATGCATTTTGAATGACATTAGAACCACTTTTTCCTACTAAAGCATAGTTAACTCAAAAACAAAAAAGTGAGTTATTTTATTTTTTATGAACAAGAGGAAAAAGGGTTTGGTGGATCACTTTAAGTTGATGATGACAGTGTAGGTCGTATCAGTGGATGCTGTTCTGACCGACTTGAATAACCTGTGGGCTGCTGTCCTCTAGAGAGAAGGGGAGGGTCTTTCTTTTGCAGGCCTTGGAAGGAAAGTGTTTTGCCATTTGGACCTTTTGAAGAGTTAAGATTGATTTTTCTTGAACTTTCTCTGGCTAATTGGAATGTCCTATGGTTCCTCTGGTGAATCCCAGGAAGAGAATTATTGAGGCTTTGTGTGGAAGCATGCTTCAAATTGCGTGTTGTGGCCCATTAGTGAGTTGTGAAATCCGTTTAACAGGTCTTGAACAAAGTGATAGAAACCAAAATGGAAAGGGAAACCTCAGAGCCCATGGTGCAGGCAACACCTATTAAGACTCGTTTATTTTGTTTACCATCCTCTGTCTTGCACTGGTTTAAAAACTAAAACACATCCCTCATAGAGCTCTCAAGCCACATATTCTGAAAATCAGTTCTCTCAAGGACAGTTGAATAATGTCGTGCCTGTGTGGTTAAACAACATGTTTTCTTTAAACCAACAGCAAAACGACTTTGGGCTTGGCAATGGGAACTGAATGATGATGAATGAGTGTTTGACGGTTACACATGAGGGCATCTCATTGTTTATCACCAACTGCAGGCCATCTGACCAACACTTGATAAATTGGGGTCTTCCCAGTGCTATTGGACTGTCAAATTCATGTGATATTTATGAAATTAGATGGCCACCAATCTGAAGCATGCAAAAGGAAATGGGACTAGGTCTATCTTCTTCCCAGCCTGAAACCTGCTGTCTGCTCCACTGTCAATAACCTGAACCCTAAGAAGAGCTCTACTGAATGGTTAACTAATTCTTGAGAGAATTAACCCAGATTTCACAAGAACCATCATTGTCCCCTCTGTGGGCAAACCTCCCATGATGTTCTACTAGGCCTTAATTCTTTAAAGATTCACTACTCAACCTTACCATAGTGAGAATCAAGCTTCAGACAAATGAGCATTTTGGGGTGACATACCACACCCAAAACAAAGCACCTCCCCAAATTCTTCCACTGTAGGTGATAGTATATTGATTGATACTCTCTCTAATGTGGAACCATATAGAATGAGTTACTGTTTTGAACTTTTCCAATCATAAAAAGAAGCATCCTGTCCTAGCTGGCTTATGCTCTTACCTAAATCTAGATTTTCTGCTTCTCTTTTTCAAAACTTATTCTATTAAAATACCGCATAATAAAAGTACTGTTGAAAATATAAATGGATCAGTGAAACTGGGTACAGAGAATAAAAATAAGAAGAAAAGTAAGCATGGACATTTCTAAAATGCAAATTGAATTTTGGCAAGTCACCAAGCTAATTCAATGGAGAAAGATATTTCACCCCAACAAATGTTGCTGTAATTTTATATAGATATACATTTTATATAGATATAAATACTGACACTATTACTGAGGCTATATGGTATGCTTACAGACAGGAGCCTAGCCTGGCTGTCCTCTGAGAGGCCCAACAAGCAGCTGAAAGAATCAGATGCAGATACTTACATCCAACCAATGGACAAAAGCCAGGACTCCTGTGGCTGTATGAGGGAAACACTGGAAAAAGCTGAGGAGGAGGGCAACCCCATAGGAAGATCAGCAGTCTCAACTAACCTGGACCCCTGAGATCTCTCAGACACTGAACCACCGACCAGGTAGCATACATGAGCTGATATGAGGCTCCCAACACATATACAGCAGAGGGCTGCCTGCTCTGGCCTCAGTGAGAGAAGACTCCCCAGGGAGTGGGGAGGTCTGGTAGGGTGGGGGAGGTGAAGTGGGAACTTCCTCTTGGAGACAGGGGTGGGGATGGGGATGGGGTAGCATGGGATGAGGAACAGTCAGAGGGTGGACTGGGAGGGGAATAACAACTGGACTGTAAACGAAGATTAAAGAGTAATAATAATTAAAAATTAAATAAAATCTTAACTGCTATAATACATTTAATGAAATATATACTTTCATTGTTCAGCTTACTGGATCTGTATTTAAAGGCTTCTTCATTTGCCAAATGCAATATTGAATCTAATTCACTAGTTCATTTTATGGTAAACAAAGCAAAGTGAAGCAAAAAAAAAAAAAAGAATGTAGATAAAGTCTCATGAGAATCATTAGTTTTATCCTGTATTCTGTAAGTTGGAAGCTTCACTCACTAAGAATAAGGGAAAAGCACATTATTGTGACCTAGTTACAGCCCAGTCGGTAGATCATTTTTGTAGGAAACAGTATGAAGTATTCACTTATAGATTCAGAAGAGTCTCTCATAACCTGAGTGAATACATTCTGAGAGCAGGAGATGGGAATGAATGTAGCAGTTCCCATCTTTAAAAAATGTCATTTCCAACCCTGCAATCTGAAGTGCTTTGGTTTAGATAGTTTAGGATACAGGGAATAATTGCTTTCATCAAGATGCACAGAGAGGGAGCAATCTGAATATGAGAGCCCAGTGAGGTGGCATGGTAAATGTCATCTGTTTGAACTGATTATTCAAATGTGGCTTGCTAGGGGAACAGGGTCCTTGCTAAGTTCTAGTTCAGAACTTCATGCAATGCTAAGACCTGATCTCTGATGTAAATCTGGAGAACCTCAAGGGCCCAGTATCATTGACCACTCTTCATTTAATACTCACCTAAAAACTTTGCTGGATATCAGTTCATTAAACTTCTCAGGCAAAACTATGATTTCTATGATATAGAATGGGTCAAAACTATGGGTTTTGGATAGACTTAACACTAAATTGTAAGTGTAAACAGACAAATATTACTATCCCTTTTTTTCTTTCTGGGTTAGATCACCCTAGAAAACACTATCAATTCTCTGCTTTGCCTTTCCTTTCTCTCTCAAGACCAGCGAGAGTTGCCAGGACACAAAACAGAAGACATTTCACACGACACGCTAAAGGGCACGTTCTTGTTTGATTTTCATGGAAAATATAAAAATTTGTACAATTTAAAGAAGGCTTCTTCGTTGGTATGCTATTGAAAGAAACTTCTGTGAAAGGATCGATTGGCAGATATTTAAACTGTTGTTTAAGGAAGAGAGAGATGCTTGGCAGCAGTGGAGAGGCAGGCAGGTCTGCAGCACATGGAGCTGAGAGGAAACCTATAGCAGGAAAATGAGAGATACTGGAAAAGCTGAAACACACAGTAAAGTCTTGTGTGTCATATAGTAAAAGTTAATTTGATTCAATGACATAAAGGAAGTTAGAGGACTTTCAGTGGCAAGCATGCATGAAGGATCAAGAGACACAATTATTACAATTGCAATATATTCTGGAAGAATATGTGAAAGATATACAAGATATAATATGTAGTAAATTATACAAGACTATATCTATTTAATGAATATACTAAAACCACAGATACATATCCAACATAAAGCCTGTACCTAAGGCCCAGAGAACATCCAGGAAGAGGTGACAGAAAGATTGTAAAAGACAGGAGACTAGAAAGTCTGCAGTGAGATTATGTCTCCTAGAAATAGCTTGGAAGCCAAACCCATACCTCAAAAATATGGCTCTCTAAGCAAGACCCAAGCAATAACAATATCAATGGGCAAGCTATTGAGAGAACAAATAAGAGAAGGAAGAAATAGCACATGGCCGCATCCCTAGACAAGGAACAACAGGTGACTAGCGAACATGGAGAGACGGAGAATTAGTCTTTCTGAGGGATGATCCCTTAACCAATTATCCAATATCAAGAGGTCAGTCCTGAAATCAGACACACACACAATCAAGGTTAAATGGATTCACAAGGTGATATTTATTTATCAATATGTTTATGTTATTAACCATAATCAAAGAAAAAGAAGTCATCTGTTTGAGAGGGATGGAATTCACGAGAGGGTATGGAAAGCAGGAACAGAGGAGTCAGAGGAAGGGTGCACGGGGAGTCCTAGAGAGAGGAAAGGAAAGGAGAAAAGTAATGCAATTATATTTTAGTTAAAATAAAAAATAAAACATATAGCATTTGATTATCTTAATCCTATCATTAAAATGTTATCATACGTAAATATTTTATATTCAAATGAAAAAAACAACAAAAATAGAAATTGATATATTTTAGCATCCTTTTGTAATTACAACGATTAATTGGTTTGTCGCCAATTTTTGCTTTTACTTACTCAAATAAATAGCTTTGTATCTACTTGGAAATGTTAGTCATTTGTTGAATCACTGTATCTCATTAGAACTGGCTATTTATTGACCTCAAGCTTTTTCCATCCATCAAGTGTTCTCTGTAGATAAGTTAATTTGTTTTTGTTTTTTGTTTTTGTAATAAACTATGTACCTTAGCTTGGAAGCTACATTTACCATCCATAAGCTACATAGTTGACAATACACATCCTAAGAAGACATGAAATTAATTCCTACAGCTAACACTTATTTTCTCTCTAACTGACTTGATCTGTAATTATGAAGCAAGTTGCAGAAAGGAAAACACACTATCCTGAAGGGCCTATTAAGGTCCATACTATAGATTTGCTTGGTTTTTCATGTTCTCTTCTGTGTTTTTGTCATTATGATTGATACAAAATAATTTCAGAAACATACCAAATAGAATGGACACATTGCAGAAGAGTTATTTGTAGAACTGATAGCATTGAATATTTTCATTAGTATCTCCTGATTCACCTAATATGTGCCATAATTGGCTTGATCACAACCTCAGGAAATCTCTTACCTAATTCTGTACTTAGTCAATGGGCCATGCAGGCTCTGAAGAGGCTCATTCTACTTTATCGACAAAACAGGCATTTATTCATGATGGAGTTATTCTAGCCTCATGGGTGAAAGCTTATTTTAGAAACCCCCAAAATCATTTTAAAACATTTATATAGTTATAATAAAATTATAATAGTAAAAGATGCATTTTTGGCATTCAAACCAAAGGGGATAGACAGAGAAGAGACAGTGTAAAAATCAGTAATCAGTTTTTCTTTTTCAAGTAAAATAATGCTGCTAATTGTCCCTTCCATTTCTTCAACTATCATCATTTAAGATAACTGTAGGGCAGGGGAGTTGCTCAGTAGTTAAGAACATATGCATCTCTTACTGAGGACCTGAGTTCCTTCTCTGTTCCCGTCTCTGTAGCTCACAGCCCCCTGCAGTTCCATCTCTAGAGAATTCAATGTTCTCTTCTGGCCACCTTAGTATCTACACCTGCATATAACCACCTCCACAGAAATAAAAAGCATGCAAAATTATAACCGATCTCCTTCAAACTTGGTCCTCAAAGAAAATGAGAAACACAGGGAAGTCAAGTGTTTGCCTGTGTGGCTGAATTATAAAACTGGATTTTATTGGACCCTTAAACAGAACCTTGTTGAATTTACACAGTCATGCTTAAATAACTAGTTTTCAAGGTCTCAGAGTTGGGGGTCAACTAATATTTTTCTAATTTCAGGAATCATTTCCCTCAGATCTTCCTAAATCCTCTAACACTATTTTCCAATAAATAATTCTGTTCTGTGTATTTTTCCTCTTAAATTCAGAGTGATTCTTTATGCCCAACAAGCTCTTTGCAGGTGAAAATGGACCTGAATGGGGGTGGAGGACAAATGGTGTGATAATCTAACCTTCAGATTCTCTATTAAAAAATATTAAATGGAACATTTCTGTGTCATGAGGAAATGATGTTGCTATGACTACTGCCTTTATGAATCCCAGTGAAACTGACGTTAGCAACAGTCCTCTGATTTCAGCTTCAGATGAGTTAAGGTTTCTTAGCCTACAAGGCTTTCTGTTGATTACTGAATATGTATCTCCAGGGCAGCAAAGAAAAGCATGTAGATATATGTAGAAACTCATCTTTGCCCAAAATGGAGTAGAGTGGAGGAGATCAGACACTAAAACTGTCAAAGATAAGGATGTGTGTTCTCATTGCATCTAGAATATCCGTGAAATAACCATTTGTGTTTCTCCACAAAGAAAACAAGAGAAACAGAAGTTCAAGGTACTGGTGATGTTGATGATGATGGTGGTGGTACAATATATTTATTGCAAATATATAAAAATAATATGTATATATACACATATATAATATATGTATAATGTATATCTGTGTGTGTGTCTACATGTGTGTGAAGTCATTTGGTTTATATGCAAATGCCTTTATATTATGAACTATCTTATTGCCCCTTATTGTTACTTTATAGTTGAGGAACAGACCCTGTTAAATTGTACAGGTTAACTTTCACTTCGGAATCTTCCTACCTAAAGTCTGCTATGATGCTTGACTCTGAAAATTACTTTTGTGCATTAAGATCTAACATTACAAATAAAATTTTTCCATAAATAACATTTACACACCTTAGTTTGATCTCCATTGGCTTACAAGAAATATAGCGATTTCCAAATAAAGATTGCTCAGTAACATTGTAAACAACTTACAACAGTAACAGATGTCCTCTGTTTTGCTTCACATTATGAAAACACTGTTTCTCTTTGTGAATGTTATCGAAATCCTAGAAGATAAAGGCAGAATTCAAACTTTCTGAAACCAAACCAAAATGATCTTATTTTTCTTAATACACTGAGAAATAAAAAATGTGTTTTCTTGACAAGGAGTTGTTTGATAATGTCACCATTTCATTTACAGAGGGTTACTTTCTAGAACATTGTCCCCTTTAAAGGTGATGGTTGTTAGCATAGAAGTCTCACTCTGTGTACCTCTGACCTGCTTGTACCTTGTGCATTCTATTAGAATACCAGTTTATTTGACTTTTTTACCCATGCTTTTCCCACATGATAGGACCCTGGGATGTTGGATCTTTTCTTTCACTCTGTCTAACTGCAGCAAACACATAATACAGTGCCTGAAATGAAAGGTTTGGAGTGTTTGTTAAGAAAATATAAGGCACATCCTGTGGAAGATCTGGCAAATTCACCTTATTCTTAATTTGAAAAAACATAGAGAAATGTTTGGTTTTTGATGTTTAGTTGAATGTATGTCTTAAACACTATTTTTTATTTGATTGTTTCTTTTTTTCTCTGACTTGCGATGGATTTGTGTTCCGGATGAGACTATATTAGAGACTGTATAAATATTTAAAAAAATTTACTTAAATTTTTTTAATGAGTGCTATGTATCAATTTTCTCTGTGATTCAATCTATCCTGCCGGCAAGCTCCTTAAGACAGAAGGTAAACAACTCTTAATGGCTTCAGAGAGTCCCTGAAACCAATGAGATTCACTACGCTCCTCCCTCTCAAGAGTAGAAAATAAAGATTACTGAGAGTTACTCTCAGATAAGCCAAGCTGCAAAGAAGATTGTAAGACAGGACCAGCTGCCTGGAGGAGCAGAAGTCAACTCATTTGCTTGGAAGAGGTTTACACCAACCAAGCCCTCTGGAAAGAACTTGTACCTGCTGAGCAGTTTCCAGGCTGTACAGTACGCTCCAGATTCCCAGCTTTTGTCAGCTGTCCCCTGAGCTGGGATGGGCTCTGGTGACTCAATGTCTTTGAATAATCTGCTCCTACAGAAACCTCAATTGATTTACCGAGTTGGACTTTGGGGATATCTGTCCTTTGGTCTGTTGTGTGGACCAATACTCATCAGGGTTGAGTAAATGTGTATATAGTGTATATGTCACTTTAATTTTCTCAGATGAAATGATGAGATGAGGGCCTTGTCTAAGCTATGTACAATCTAATTTTCCAAACTGAGTGATTCAATATGGCTTCTCTTGGCTTCTGACTGAACTGTTCTGCCTTGGCCTCATACCAACTTTGGCAATATGTTCTAATCCTTTGGCTCCCTCTCTTTCTCTGACTCATTCTGTCTTCACCTATGTCTAGCTTGTTCACTCTGTAGCCTGTCTATAAAACTATCCCAGTAAAAGGAACATATACACAAACCACCCATCACTCACCACACCCAAATCCTTTTTCTTTTCTCTCACTGTTCTTAAGTAGCTTTTCTTCCCTGTCTTGTTCTCAGGACAGTTGGTTGTATCCTATCTCTGACTTATTCTCTCAAATCTTTCATTGATTCATCACTTTGTCTGCCCCTCAATTAGATGCCACTTTCAAACATGGGTGTTTCCTTCTACATTTCATCCTTAATTGTTAAGGATAAAAAAGGGTGTGCTAAGGATGACTGTGCTCCTTATTGTAATCTAGGGCATGCCTGCATTATGGCTGAATTATATGTTTGTATGTGATCCCTTGCTAGAAAAGATATGTTATTGGATTAAAATTTGTCTACAGTGTAGCATCTGCCCAGGAAAATTTTGTTACACATCAATAAGAGATTTTAAAGTAGTTGAAAAATAAAAGAGCCTATGCAGGTCACCCCCAAAAATTGTGCTTTTTAAAAGCATGATGCTATTCATGATCTAGGAGATAGACTTTAAGGTTTGGTTGAGTGCTATTTGTCTCTAATAAGTTAACAGCACCTTTGAAAATCCTTTACAAAAATGAGAGATAATATGCATTGTTTCAGAGTTAAGTTTCATTAGATCTATAGATTCAATTACTTAATGTTACTCTTCCCCTAGTGGTGATCAGAGGACTGTTCTTCTCTAGAGGGATGCTTTTAATCTATTTTCACATTCTATTTCTTCAAAGCATTGGCTGTCTCCAGAGTTCTGTTTAACTCCCTTTCCCTTTAGACCCAAATTCTAAGTGAAGTGCTGTGCCCATTGCTTTTCTAAAATATAATTGGTGAACCTCAGAATCTGCCATCCTGAGTCTCCATCTGCTCCTAAAACCTTTTACATTTTCTGTTTCAGAATCATTCCTCTCCCTCTGTCTGTCTGTCTGTCTGTCTGTCTGTCTCTGTCTGTCTGTCTGTCTGTCTCTCTCTCTCTCTCTGTCACACACACACACACACACACACACACACACACACACACACACTTGCTTTAGCCTCAGACCTTTTTTATTATGCTACACATTTCAGATCTTCCAAATTTATATCCTTAAATATTTCTGGAATCTTGGCCAACTCACCCACTCTCCTGCTTGAGATTCTCTAATTGTCTTCACCCTCCACTGTAATTGGTCTCCCATTTTTCAAACTTGACCTTTTTGAAATCTAGTCACCAGCCTGAAAATAATCTATCCAAAATAAAATTGACCTTTAGAAAAGAAATCCATCAAAGAATGCTCATTTTCTGCCCACTTACATGAGGCTCCTACGACCCATGCTTGTCCATCCCAAGAGCTTTGTTTTCTTAATCTGTACCTGACATTTTCCTCTTTTCCCGGGTTACTCAATTGTAGAATTTATGTTCTCATACATTGTTGCCCTATTCTCTCTGCCAGTAAGTTTTCTTCAGCAGAAAACTTTTTGACTTATTTTTGTTCTCTTGTTGAACAATCCACTAAAGCATTGCTATATAGACTCCTGAAGTCTCTTGTCATTACCTTGTTGAAGTACATAGTCTTTCTCTTGGGAATTCCCATAGTTTGCCAAAATTACAAGAATATATAAAAATTATGTCTATTTGTTCATTTTTTTATCAAGTACTGAGTCTCTCAAGAGTACAAATTATTCTTTCTTCCCCAGTGCTTAATATGTAGTCAGGGTCAAACACATGGGATTAAGCAGAGCTAAGACAAGAAAGCTTGTTTTCACATCTACTGTTATAACCTAGATGTTTCTGCCAATGCGGATACAGAAAAGACCACCATGTTTTCAAATCATTTTTACCATAGAATTTTGATTGACACTCTACTAGATGCTAATCATAAAGTGTTAAACTCTTATGGTATCATAAACCCAGGGCAGGTAGTCTCCTGAAAATAATTGCAAAGATGAAGAGAAAAATGGAGACTATCACTCACTGAACTAATAATGGACAGCATAGAGGTACATGTCCATCATGTCCAAGCTTTAAAGTAATGTGGGCATCTTCATGGAAGAGGGGTATGTGTAGTCACACATGGTCTGCAACAGTGCTGCAAAGGTTATCTGTGCACCTAACAAAAACTAAAAATGAAAATGCATTGCTTTTCTTCAAAGGTGAGCTTTCTCAAGAATGACTTTAATGTACATAGTAAGTGGTCAATAGAGATCATGTGGAGCACCACAGCAATTTGGCATGTGCTTCTGTGGTTACTTGAATGACTTCTATGTGACTCCCTATCTTCCCATGGAAATCTGCTGTAATAACTTTAGATTAATGACATTTTATGCTTATTGAGCTGACAGGATGAAAATGTCTGACAGTCTGGAAACCTTGGAAAAGAAGATGGTGCTGTGTCAGTAACACTTCTGTATCTTTAGGAATGATTCTAAGTTTTGTGGGCTATCTGTAGGATAGTGACAATAGAAAAGCATAATCATTATTCTATATTCTATGCCTTTATAATTATTATATTTGCTTTTGATATATTAATTTACTCTTTGAGACTTCCATAAATATACACAATAAATGTGATCTTTAACCTTTGTTTTCTCTCTCCAACCCACCTCAAACATGCCTTTTCCAACTTTATATCCTTTTTTTTGATAGCTATAAATCTAATTAGTACTACCCATATGCAATGCATATGGGGCCATCCACTGAAGCTGGGATGAGAGAATCATTCTTCTATGATAGGCTATATCTTTAAAGAACACTCTGTAAAGCAAACATGACCTCATCTGATGAAAACAACAGATTTGAGAGTACTTTTTCTTATCAATTTTGTATTTATATTCTGGGCCATTGTTCTTCTGCACACAAAATCATGTGGCAATCATTGCAGAAGCTAATCGAATGCTAATGGCATGGACGTGATTCAGGTCACTGCTAAAATATTAGCAGCAAGCACTAAACTGAATGCTGAATCCTGGTAATGTTCTATGCTTGTGGAACTTGTTGTTTTTAAGATCTCAAAACAAAATTGTGAAGTAGAAGGCCTACATGTTTTTCTCTCTGTCTCAGTCTTGAGTTTCCAGTCCCATTTATTTGGCTAGTGGCTGCCAAGTTGGTCATGCCATCCTGCAGGTGAAGGAGAGTCAAGATGATTCTTTATTTGTCTGAATGTTCCCAATTCATAAAGATCACGATGTTTAAAGATTCATAATACTTTTCATGGTATTGGTTACATGGAATTTTGCAGATTAATGTGTATGTAGTCTTAAAAATGCTGTTATTTTTTGCAAGTATTAAACTGTACCATATTGAAATGAAATTTTCTATTCAGTATGAACAGCAGAAATTATAACTTTTATACCAAGTTATTTTTCAACTCACTAGTTCTTCCTCTAATTAAATTATTTATTTACTTACCCTTTTTGTGTACATAGTCCTATGATTTGTGAAACTGGTTTCTTCACCTGTAATCTTGTTTATTTATTTTGTCTGATGACTTTAGACAACAGTAGTAAAAGCAAAATGACCTAAGCACTCAGTCATACAGCTCATGTTTTATTTTTCTAAGTGATACTGAAATTCATTTCAGTTTTCAAATTTTCTGAGAAGTGAACATCAGTAAAATTTTAGACTAGGAGGTCCCGGCCTGCCTATCTCTGCCAGATGCACCAAATAAACAGATCAATTTCCTTTGAGAGAAACCCATAAACCAATTGAAACTATACAACTGAGAAAATCAAAGTGAGTAGGACATTTGAGAAATATTCAGACCATGTGCATGCATGAAGCCCTGGCTTCGATGGCTTGTATAGCATAAAGTATTTATGGGGATACCTGAGGCAGGGTATATCTGTGTGATGTATGTAATATCAGAATTTAAAAGGTGAGAAAATCAGAAGTTCAAGATTATCATTGGCTTTTTAGCAAATCTGAGGCAAGCCTGTAATATATGAGATCCCCCCAAAAAAACCCCAAAACCAAACCCCAAAGTACTTAGGAGGCCTGTGAGACATGAGATGGCTCAGCAGATGCTGGTGTGGATTGTCAAATTGATAGCTACCTAAATTTGATATATGCAACACACATGGTAGATAGAGGGAACCAACCCCTGAAAGCTGTTCTCTAATGTCTTCATTCAGATTGTGTCATTTGCAGATCCTCGTGCACATGTGTGCACACGCACATATGTGCAGGCACAAATCAATAAATGAATGTAAAACTATAAGTTAAAGAATGAAACCTTCAAGACTAAATGTACGCAAGGAGTAAAATAACTGTATGTAAAAAATATGTGTATGCAGAAACTAAAATACTAATAAAAGAAATTGAAAATTGAAGAAGCTTGAATTAACTGTAGAAAAAAAGTCCATGCTTATGTATTAAAAGCAATGTTAAAGTGCCCATGTTACCTATTATAATTCATTTATGTCACTGTAAAAGAGGCTATGTAGCTTATTAAGAAAAGAGATAATTTCTAGCTCATTATTTCTGGTGGCTGGAGGGTCCAGATGGCTTGTTGCCAGTGTTCTAGTTTTGCTTAAAGTTGTTGCACAACATCTGGCAAAATAAAAAGACAAACAAACTGTATAAAGAAGGAACATGTGTAGGAGACTGGGTGCAAGAACTAGGTTCATGTTTTAAATGAAATTCAATTAATTTGTTTATTTGCTTTATGTATATGGATGTTTTACCTTTGCCTGTAAGTAGTTTTGTCCACCATATTTGTGTCTGGTGCAGCTGGGGCCAGAAGAGAGTATAGGATACTCTGAGACTGGAGTCAGGAGTCTATCTGTTGGTGCTGAGAATTGGCCCACAGTTTATTAAAACTATTAACCACAGAGAAATTTCTATAGTTTCCAAATCATTAAAAAAAATATGTGTATGGGTGTTTTGCCCGGGTTTAACACTCACTCAGCACTACTTGTGAGGTCATGAAATCAGCTGGAACTTTATTTATAGAGGGCTATGTTTCACAATGTGGATGTAGGAATTGACTCTATGTCCTCTGAATAAACAGCCAGCTCTTGTAACCCCTGGACTATCTCTCCAGGCCTCAGGTTCACTCTTTATATAACAGTCAAGTCTCACAGAAACAAATATACACTTAGTAGACATGATTCACTCTAATAAGCCACATTTTAATGTGTTTATGATGGTGAAGACACCTTGATCTTATTGACTTCAGTGGAGCCCCTGCCTGAAAGCCAAAGCACAGCCTCTCTTGGGTCCAAGCCTCCATCTTGGAACCTCTGGGTAATAAATCCTATGTCAACTAGAGCAATATCCTGATCACCTACATAGTTGAGCAATCACTAACAAAATCCCAATAATATATTAACAGATTTTTAAATTTTTTAAAATTACTTTGATGCACAAAACAACTGAGGCAATAGAACAATTTTATGAAGGAACCAAGTTATAAATCCCATACTTCCCCTCATTCAGCTTATATTACAGATATAGTACTCAACAGACTACACACACACACACACACACACACATACACACACACACAAATTCAAATGCATGGAACAGCCAAGAAATAAATCAAGGCTTATATTGTTGACTAATCTTGCCAACCACACATAATAGAAAATGATAGTTTCTTCAACAGATGATTCTTGGAAAACTGAATGTACATAATGAAAATAAAGACTATCCCTTTTCAGCCACACACAAAGATTAGAACATGCTAAACATTTGTACATCATAAAGCTCTTAGAAGAAAATGTAAAGCAGAAACACTTCAGTTTGGCTTCAATAATGATCTTTTGAACATTAAATCAATAAGTCAGGAAACAAAACAATACATGTGATAGCATGAAACTTAAAAGCTTTTGGATAGCAAGGTAACAGTTAATAAAATGAAAGTCAGCAAGTAAGTTAGGGGAAAGGATGCAATCCACCTACCTGATAAAGTATTAAACTGTTATTAAAAACATAAAAGGAATGAATGTAATTTAATAGCAGCATTTTATTTAAGAATGAGCATAAGCTACAAAGATGACATAAAAGGGGTAGTACCAACATGAAAAGGAAATCCACACCACTCATTATTGGAGAAGTAGAAATCAATGCCAGAGTGAGATGTTCTTCCCATCAATTAGGATAGGATGGTTGCTTTAAAAAAGGCAGGTAACACATGTTGCCAAGAATTTTCTTGTCTGTTGTCTCCATTGGGATATTGTCTTCTATAACTATTATCATAATTTACATTAAAGTGCCCCCAATAATCCCACATGACTAAACACTTATTTTTCTGTTGATGATGCTGTTTGGCAAGGTTGAAGGGCGGTTAGGTCACAGGGCCTACGGGTCAATTGGGGAAAGCCTTGAGGGCTATCAGTGGATCAAACAAAGTTTGTCCAAACTTTGTTTCCTGATCTGCCAAGATGTGAGAAATCAACTCATGCAAGCTTTTACCAATGTGGGCTGACCAACTATAGCTTCCATGCTTTTTCCATCATGATGGGTTGCGCCCTCTGGTAAACCCTCTCCTTGATTACCTTGTTCTGATGTCTTTTATTACAATAGTGAGGAAAGTGGCTAATATAGCCACTAATATAAAGGCGACAGGGATTTCAAAAATAATTAAAAGCAGATCAAACACATATTGAACAGTATATCCAAAGGAAATTAGGTTGGCAAAAAGAGGTCCAACATTACATCATTATCAACACTAGTCAGTGTAGGGAAGAGCTCTAAATGTCTGTTGATAGATGAATAAATAAATAAATATGTACATGTACTCATAAACATATTTATGTATGTATGTATACAATGCATACACATGGGGTAGTATACAACCTTAAAGGGGGAGATCGTGCTATCAATAACAGCATGGAATAACTTGGAAGACATTATGCTGAGTGAAATAAGCTGAGTACAGAGAACAAATGATCTTACTTATGCATAGAGCTTAAAATGTTGTGTGCACAGCAGTCAAGAATTCAATGGTGGTTAACAAGAAGGATGAGCTGGGGAAGGAAGGCAGGGAAATGTTGGTCAACAGTATGCCTTTTAGATCTCCACTTCACCAAGTTCCGGGTGTTTTTGTTTAGGGAGGAAGATTGCAAAGATTGAAAAGGATATTTTGTAGAAACAGGACAAGGAATACAGTTAACCACTTTTTGTTTTAGTTTGTTTATTTACATTTCAAATGTTATCCCCTTTCCCATTTCCCCTCCACAAATACCTATCCCCTTCCTCTCTCCTGTCTCTATGAAGGTGCTCCCCCACTCTCCCACCCACTCCTGTCTCAGTACCCTAGCATTCCCCTACACTGGGTCATCAAGCCTCCACAGGACCAAGAGGCTTTCCTCCCCTTGGCAATCCTCTGCTACATATCTAGTGGAGCCATGGGTCCCTCCATGTATACTCTTTGATTGGTGGTTTAATTCCTGGGAGCTCTGGGGGGTCTGGTTGGTTAATATTATTGTTCTTCCTATGGAGTTGCAAATCCCTTCAGCTCCTTCAGTCCTTGCCCTAACTCCCCCATTGGGGTCCCAGCGCTTGGTCTGATGTTAGGCTGCATACATCTGCATCTGTATTGGTAAGCCTCTCAGAAGACAGCTATACCAGGCTCCTTTCAGCAAGGTTTTCTTGGCATCAACAGTAGTTTCTGGGTTTGGAATCTGCAGATAGGATGGATCCCTAGGTGGGGCAGTCTCTGGATGGCCTTTCATTCAGATTCTGCTTCACTCTTTGTCTCTGTATTTCCTTTTTGACAGGAAGACTTCTGGATTATTATTTTTGAGGTGGGTGAGTGACCCCATCCCTCAACCAGGGACTGTGCCTATCTACTGAATATGGTCTCTAAAGGTTCTTTCTCCTCTTTGTTGGAGCTAATGTCTTCCCTGTAGGGTCTTGAGAACCTCTTGGATCCCTGGCATCTGTGACTTTCTAGTGACTAACCTCAGTTCCCACTCCTCCACTGCTACACACCTCCTTTCAAATTCCTGACCCTCTGTACTTCTCCTCCACCTACTTTAGTATCTGAACCAGTCCCCCTTTCCCTCCCTTTTCTATCTCCCTCACAGATCCCCCTCTCTCTCTAACTCCCAAGATAATTTTCTTCTGAGTAAGACTGTAGCATCCAGACTTTGGTGTGGTCTTTCTTCTTCTTGGGTTTCATATGGTCTGTGAGTTGTATCTTGGGAATTCTGACCTTTTTCTTTTTGGCTAATATCCACTTATCAGTGAGTACATGCCATATGTCTTTTGTGACTTAACTAGTCACTTTTTCAAAACAGTTTTAATGAGCCCTACAGTTTGATTTTGTGATTATCAAAAGTACTTTCCTAAGTATCACATCAGTTTAAAAATATAGATGTTTGAAGAGTTGTGCAAAATTGCAAGTGGTGGAGGAAGTCTGGACTACTTCTGTATTGTTGTAGTCTAGACTAGCTTTGCAGGAACTGGGGAGACTGGAAGGAACTTGAGCATGGGTGTTATAGAGTTGGTTTATGAACAAGACCAGGTCAGCCTCTGGGAGTCTGAGCTGCAGAGATGCGTTATGGGATTTTAATACTCCGCACAAAAGGGGAATGGACCTGAGCTGGATGACAAATTTGTGAAGAGTTTAAGAGAACGAAGGGCAAGGCACAGTTGTAAGACACAAATCAATTATAAGAATACAGCAAATGAATCTTCACTTCAGAGGTCTTTTGCTCTGAAAGTAATTAGTTTTTTTTTCAGTTAACGTACTAAATATGGAAGTGTTAAAAAGGTGCACCTGGTAGGCACTCCTGTGATTCCACAACTCTGGAGTCAGTGGCAGGAGGTTTAGGAAATGTCCATGCTCTACTTTTCTAAAAAGAGAAAACAAAAAGCAGAAAAAATGGAAACACATGAAAGTTTAGAGTTCAGAAAAGAAGTATATTCTAAGTTGAAATGCTTCTAATTTTTAAGAAGAGAAAGAAGGGAGGGAGGGAGCATGTGAGAGAGAAACAGAGAGAGAGAGTGAGAGAGAGAGCAAGAGAGAGAGAGAGAGAGAGAGAGAGAGAGAGAGAGAGAGAGGCAAGGAGGGAGGGAGAGAGGGAGAGAGGGGGGGAGGAAAAACTCAAAAGCTAGAATATGAATCTCATGGAATTTATTTGGCTTTTTATGTTTTTTGTGTATCCTTTAATCATAAAAACTCAAGAAGCATGACTCATATTTGTGATTTTCAAATGCTCCTTTCCCTTGGGACCGACTTTCAGAAGATGATAAGATGTGCATCTCTCAGGACGTGCTGCCAGAGCACAGTCGAGATACATAGAGCTTGTAATATTATATATTGGGAACGGGGGATCAGGGTGTTTTACTTTATCTGAGATGGACAGGGTTGAAAGAATTCTCTTACACTCTTTTTCTTCATAAAGCACCATGTAAGCAATCTCCTAGAACTGTTGTTCTAGGAGAAAGATAAAACTGATTTTCTTTTTCCATTTAACTTTATTAAATATCTGGTTCATAAAAAGTCAACAGACCAGTGAAATTAACCATTTTTATCTTGTGAGTTTAGTCTGGCCCCCAAGAAAGCAGCTTTAATTTGGATTGATGTTGTCAGCAGATAAGTAGTTTTCTTCATATTTTGATATTTACCCACAGTGGGCTTGGACTGAGATTAGAGGATAAAATATTTCCTTTAGGAAAAACAAAAGTGAAAAGAAAGTTTCATCCAGTGGATACAGAATGATGCCTTACACACACTCATGCACATACATGCACACACCTGTGCACATGCATGTTAACACACAGGCACATGCACACACACACACCCATGCACATGTACACACATCTATGTACTTGCATACACACACCCACGCACATACATGCACACACACATTCACATACATACACACACCTGCATACATGCATGCAACACACAGCAGTGCACATGCATGTACACTCACACATGCACACACACATACACATGCATACACACACCTGTGCACATGCATATAAACACATGCTCATACATGCAGACACAAGCCCATGCACATGCATACACACACCCATGCTCATGTGTGTACACACAAACAGACACACCAAAATAAGGTAAGAAATGCTAGGAATCAGTACAATAAAAAATGAGGATGCAGAACACTTAAAGAAAATTTAAATTAATAACAAAAATATTTATTCTATACATTATCCATTCTGAATAGGAGCTATGTTGTGAAATTGCCAGCCAAAGGAGACCGAAATTAATGCTTGCGCTCAGATAATTTTATTTTAGTCATGTTTTTTCTAGTTTTGTTAGAATATATTTGGCAAGTATTATTATATACACTTATGAGGAAGTATATACCACTGTATGTATAGAAAAAAGAAATGACAATGAATGCAGTAGATAACATATTGATCATCTACCATGCTTGTCATTTATTTCTAGTAAGAATTTCTAAACTGTTCAACACTTTCAGGTGGAGAATAACTTATTGACTGTCCTATTGTGCTGGTCAGTTTTTGTTAAGGTGACACAAACTAGAATTACCCGAGTAGGGAGCCTTTGCTAAAGTAGTGGGGGTATACAGTGGTCAGTACCATCATCCCTAGGCAGGTGGAGCTGGGATGTATAAGAGAAGGAGCTGATCAATCCAGAGAGAACAAGACAGTAGGCAGCATTCCTCCATGTCCCTGTTTGAGTTCCTGCCTCCAAGCTCCTACAGGAGTTCCCTCCATCAATGATGGATTATCATATGGTGATGTAAGATGAAAGAAATAAGTATTTCCCTTCCCAAATTAGTTTTGTTCAATATTTTATCACAGTGCTATATAGAAAACTATGACAGCCATATGATAGATCACCATAAATTATAATTAATTACATAGGGGTTGTGAGAGTGTCTTTCTCCTCTTTTGTTGGCCTTTTTCTGGTTTCTGTAATACATTCAGATGCATCAGGTTGAATTTCTTAACATTTATGAACATATTTTTCTGCATGGTTAGTTAAAACTGGTATTTCTGGGATGATGAACACTGGAAAGTTATATTTTGGTATCTTGATGGTACCACTCTTCATAATTCAGGTGAAATTTATACATTGTGAAATGCACAGATATTAAATTCAATGAAGCTTGACACATGGACAGGTATGTCATTATGAATACTTTCATAGATGATCATGAATGTTTGAACAACACGCTCTTTGCATTTGTAAGCTACATTTTTCATACTTTTTATATTTTGATTCTTTCCTGTCCTCTCTACCAATTCCCTGGGGTTTGATTTATATACACAGTATTACTCCATTGAAGGAAACTGATTTTTCCCCTCTACTAACAGCTATTAACTGCAAATAGCTTCTTGGGGTGAGGCTCTGGGCTCACTTCTCCATCTCCCTGATGGGAATTTGTCTGGTTTGAACTTGTGAAGGTCTTGTGTATGCTGTTACAGATTCTGTGAATTCTCATTGTGTCTTGAAAACACTATTGTACAGAACTTGTCCACCACTTCTCTATTTTTACAGACTTCCAACTCCCTCTTCCAATAGAGCCTTGAGAGGAGAGGGTTGATGAAAACATCTCATTAAGGACTGAGCATTTCTAATTCTTTCGTTACCTATGTATTGTCCAGTCGTGTGTCTCTGTGTTAGTCACCATCTTCTATAAGAAGCTTCCCTGATGAGAGTCCAGTGATATAATGTCTCTGGGTATAATGATATTATTAGGACCATTTTATTGTTGTGTTCATTGGCAGTACATTTTCACTAGGGACTATGACTATCTTCACAAGTGACTCTTGGTCTATGTCAGGTTGACAATAAAAACCAACTATGACTCCATTGGTTAGATTTTCATTGATTTCATATTGAAGGTGAGTAGTTTTTCTCACAAGTAATTTTGTCACTTTGTAGAAGTTTGTGTGGCCAAACCTAGGCGATACATCTGAGAAGAAGTTTCACAAAGCCTCTCCTTTCACTGTGCTGGGTCTCCATCTGCCATTTAGTAATGCTATGTGCTCTTAGGCTTTGGAAAGACATCATTTGGGGGTGAGGAAAGTAGAAAAAGTTTATTGTCAGAATTCCATTTTTCTTAGTTATAGTCTGCAAGAGTAATGTAACAATAATAAGAGTGAGGTGTTAGTGTCATGGTGTTTATGTACATAATTAAATTTGAATAAACAGTGGTCTCTAAAATCAAATTATTCACTACAATAAGTAATAGATCTGTGTTTTCTTTTTTTAAATTAATCATTCCAATGGTTTACATGTCAAACGATATCACACTTCCCAGTTACCTCTCCACAAACCCCCCATTCCACATCTGCCCTTTCATCTCTCCCCTTTGCCTCTATTAGGGTGCCCCTCCACCCACCTTCTCCCCCCCTCCACTGCAGCATCCCCCTATGCTGGAACATCAAACTTCCACAGGACCAAGGGCATCCCCTTTCGTTGATATCAGACAAGGCCATTTTCTGCTTCATGTGTACCTGGAGCCATGGATCCCTCCTTGTACACTCCTTGGTTGGTGGTCTAGTCCCTGGGAGCATTGGGTGGTCTGGCTAGCTGATGTTGTTCTTCCTATGGGGTTGCAATCCTCCTCCCCCACTGCAGTCCTTTTGCTAGCTCCCCTACCTGTGTCCTTTAGCTCAGTCTGATAGTTGGCTCCAAGCATCCACATCTGCATTGGTTGGTTGCTGGTTGAACCTGTGTTTTCTAATATTAGCCTTGTAATTGGTAGGGTTGAATCAAAGTTAATAGTTGTTACTTTCATCCACAATTAAGGAACTTCTGGAATTTTCTGGGTCTCTTCAGCTTCTTTTTCCTGATGTGGATATTCTACATTTGTATGTGTAAATACTTTTCTACCAATGACTTCTCTGTTCAAATTGACTCAGGTGGGCTAATGTGTTCAAGTTTGCACAGTATCTCTAAATAGTACTTTTTGTGGTCTGTCAAAACTCACAAGGTACTTCTACTATTTGTGAATTACTTTTGGTAGTTTCTGTTTTCTTCTAAGGTAGCTGAAGCCATTGCCACTGAGGTAGTCAAGAGAGACATTAGAATATAGCTCTGTGCAGAGCTGGCTGTACCATCTATAGAGCTAAAAATAAGTCATCCATGATGAGTATAGTAGTGCTGTGTCCTTCTCTATTTATCCTACAAGGTTTACAGATGACAGCACCTGTTTCAAAGCAGGAGAAAGTTCTCCATAGAAGAATGATGCCCCAGAAAGAGTGAACTCAATACTTCTGTTACAACGTCTATGTGTTTGTTTATGTGTTTATTCAGTTTTCCTTTGCACTTAGTGCTTGTTTAGTCATTCAAGGAGTAGAAAACATGGTGGAGGGAAGAGAAAGAGAGAGAGAGAGAGAGAGAGAGAGAGAGAGAGAGAGAGAGAGAGAACAAACCAGAATGATCCATGGCATTTTGTGCTAAACACAAACTCTTTACTGGATTGTTATTCCTCAAAACTCCTTAGACTCTTTAGTGGCTTTACTCACTAATAATTCAGAGTGATAAAAATACATTTGAATTCTAGTAGTAGCCACAGAATGTACCCAAGCTGTTAATTACCCAATTTTATGCATGTATATTATGTCTTTTGTTTTTGAGATTACAATATAATTACATTTCTCTCTTCTCTTTTCTCCCTCCAAACCTTTCCATACACCCTTCTATTCCGTCTTTGAAATTCATGGAATTTTTTTCATTCAATTGTTACTACGTGTATATTGTTTTGAAAATTAAAATTCTGTTTCCTCTTTCAGAGTTTTAGAGTTCAAAACTTATTTTCAAGCCAGTGAAATTTAAATAGCTTGATTCCTTGTGTCCAGACTTCGACTGTCCTTCTTTGTGATAGGAGTGATGGTCCTTCTTCATTGTCAACTGCACTATACTTACACCCAGCATGGTGGCATGTCTGTGGTTATACTTATTGATCAATTTAGACCAAAGTTTAAGAAACGAGTGTGATTGAATGTATTAGCATCTATATGAGCTAGTGCCCTAGACTAAATACAAGGAGAAAGTAGAGAGTGACTAGAGCACCAGCTTCTGAATTCGAGGTCATGTGACCAGCAGCCTCATTCTCCTGCATCCATGGCTTACCTTCCTTTAGACTGCACTCTCAAACTGCAAGGAACAAACTAACAATACCCCAAACCTTCTTTCCTTAACCAATTTTGTGAGGTATTCTGTTACAATAGCAAGAAAAGTAAGCAATATAGCATATCTTGATTGATCAATATGATTTGCATACCATCCGATTCATTTTATGATAGAAAACTTGCTTTTATGGAAATGAATGCTTATAGCTAGTCCAACCATAAACACACACACACACACACACACACACACACACACACACACACACACACTGTGTATGTGTTTATCTGCACTCCCACCAGGGTGCATTTCATGGGATTCCATTTTCTTCTACCTTGGGACTTGGGAATCAAACTCAGGTCATTAGACTCAAAAGAAAACTTTCACTTGCTGAGCCATCACATCAGTTTGAGAATCAGTTTTTATATAGATTACAATACTGGCATATTCTTGCCTCTCAGTGAGAAAAACTTGAGTCACGATGGTATTGTTGTTTTTATACACTTAAAATGTGAAGTAAACAGAATAATTTGAAAATGTGTCTTTATTAAAATTCAGTAAGCAATTAACAATTTTTTTATTTAAACACGTTTTAAAATAACACGAGTTGAAGAAAAAGCGCAGATATAAACATGATCCAAACCCCAAGCAGAACATTCCATGATGTTTGATGGCTCTAGAGATATGCTTTAAGGAACTAGATACCTCACAGCTCTATGGAGTATTTATAATCTTATTTTAATCCCAAGAATCGATACTTTATATTTAACAATATTTAATTAAACTTTTATTCACTTAAGGTATTTGTGTAGAAAGAATGCAAATTCTAAATTTTCTATGGAAACTAAAAATTCTATTCTTGTGATTTACTCATATCTTCTTTGAGAACCTCCTTTCCAGACAGATGGTAACAACTATTTCCTTTCCACACACTATGTAATTTCATGTTGACTTTCAGACAGGAGACAATCACAAATGAAATTATACTCTGACGTGTTTGCCTGGCTTGTTTTATTCATTATCATGTTTGTGAGGTTGTATTTTGTTGAGGAATGTTGCTGTAGTTCATTTATTTTTTAATCATTTCATGGATGGGCTTCAAGTCTCTGAATATTACAGCATTCATTCATTTCATTTCGATTAATGGGCATATGCATTGACTTTAATTTGTGGTCATTAAAGAAAGAGCCACAGTGAATACCAAGGAACTTAGTGGTTAATGGGGTCATGACAAGACTCCAGGTACAGGACTTTAGATGTATGCAGGTACATAATTCCATCCATTTTTACTGAGTAGTGTAATTGCTAGAGTACAAAGCAATTCATTTGTTGAATTTCATCAACTATTGCTGACATTTTCCAAAGTTATTGTTTCACTTTGTACTTTCATCTCCATAATATGATGATATCATTTCCATGTATTGTGGCCAGTGCTTGTCATTGAAAGTCTTTTTAGTTTGGGTGAGCTTAAATGTTCCTTTGGTATTTGTGAAGTCAAGAAACTCCTTATATTTTATTGGTCACTTAAGAAGTCTTTTACAATACAAGAATGTCTTTTTGCAGTCATAACTTGTGTATCCATCCTTCTTATTATGTCTTGGCTGATATTTGTTCTTTATCTTATTTTGTCTATTTTTACTAAACTATAATGGCTAGTAATAACTTTGGAAGAAATTATTAACAGCCTCCAGATCAAGATCACTAAACTGGAATAGCTAGTAATAACTTTGAAAGAAATTATTGCCAATGTTAAGATAAAGAGCATATTTCTTTTTGTTTTAATCAGAAAGACTTGGCTTTACTGCTTACAATTAGATCTGATGTTCACCTACTGTTTGTATGGTATGCAGTATGGTAAGGGGAAAATATTGTCCCCCCCCCAGGTAGATTTTAAATTGATCTAACACAAATTGTTTAAACGACAAGTATTTTTTGTAGTCTAGAGTTTTTCCTTTGTCAAATTCAAATATCTATGCACACACCATCTCTTCTTAGATTTCTTTCTAGATTTTATTTATAGCTCATTGTGTCAATATTCTGCCCTAATAAGTATAGATTTTAAAAGCTTGATGATTGAAAGAACAAGCCTACCTTTTAGCTTTGTCCCTTTTATCCAAGGTACCATTTTAGTCGGGTGCAGTTTTAATATGTTTTTGAATCAGTTTGCCACTTTCCAAATATTATTTGATATAATTTTAGTGGATGTATACAAACATGAAAGTTATCTGGGATAGTCACATTTAAAGACACTTTGTATTTTATTCCATGTCCCTGAACTATTTGGCTTATAGTTTTGGGAGTTCCAGCCGAAGATCAAGTGAACTGTGAGTCTGCATTGGGTCCTACCTGTCAGTGTTGGCAGGTAGGATCACTTAGCTAATGAGTCCAAGATCAGAAAGGTAAGTGGGACTGAGTACCCACAATCCTTTTGGTGGGAATGCTGCCAATGGCCTATAGACTTCACAAAGAGCTGCATCAATGTGAAGTCCACAGTACCATTTAGTTTTTGTTAATTATTTTATTTACATTTCAAATGTCCCACTTCCTGATTCCTCCTCCAGGAGCACTCCACCCCATCCCCTCTCCTCTTCTTCTCTAAGAGGGTGCTTCGCCACCGACCTACCTACCCACTCTCACCTCACCCCTCTAGCATCCCCCTTCTTTGGGGTAACAAGCCTATATAAAATCAAGCCCAACTTGGTATCCATCCCATGCTCAGACACCAAACACCAACACTATTGTAGACGCCAAGATGTGATTGCAGATAGGAACCTGGCATGGCTGTTCTCTGAGAGGTTTTAACAACACCTGACTGAGACAGATGAAGATACTTACAGACAACCATTGGACTGAGCCAGGGGACCCCTATGGAAGAGTTCAGGAAGGACTGAAGAAGCAGAAGGGGATTGCAACCCTATAGGAAAAAACATCAATTAACAGTACCTCTCAGAGCTCCCAGGGACTAAACAATCAGCCAAAGAATATACATGGGCTGGTCCATGGCTCCCACTACATATGTAGCAGAGGACTGCCTCATCTGGCATCAGAGGGAGGGGAGGTATTTGGTCCACAGTGTATTTTAATTCAACCAACTTTTATATTTGGAACTCTGACTGATATTTGTTCAAGCCATAGAGTTCATCTCTATTTGTTTAGATCAACTTTAGTAATGTAGATAATGTTTTATAGCTTTTATATAGGAATTTTTATATACTTAAAAACGTTTTGTTCTATTGTTTATTATTGGTAGTATCCTTAATAAGTTTGGGGTGGTTTTCAAACTGGTCATTATCAATATAAAAATGAATACCTTTTCTGTAGTGCCCTTGCATACAGCCATGTAGTATTTTTATTCATTTAGGGTTTAGATGTAGATTGCAATGGTATTTCTCTCTATATATAATACTTACTGTGATGATTATGAGAAGTCATTTTTATTCACTTCTGAAGAATATTTATTTTAGTTGAATCATTTTGTGCTGATGTAATTTTGTTCAATTAGAAATGTCATCCTTTTGTTTTTGGTCTTCCATTGTTAATTTTAATGGCATTCAGTCCAGCATATTTGTTAGTCAATGGCCAAATATAACAAAAATTGGATTAGAAAAAAAAGTGTTGTGATACAGCATTTTTAAAATGAAAATGTATAATAGATATATTATACATGACATCTAGAATTAAGAATGAGAGATGAATGCTTGTCCTAAAATAACTTCCCAGAGAACATTGTGTATAATCCAGGATCCCAGTCCATGGAATGGTATCAGTATGGGTGGGTCTTCCCACCTCTATTAACCTATTAGGCAAGATAATTTCACATATGTATGTCCACAGGTTCATCTTCCACTTTATTTCTCAAGTTTATAATTGATATTAACTATCACATTACATACACTCTAAGAATTAAGTCCCATTCTTATCAACTGTCTGGACATGAATGAGGTAAAACTGAAAACCATTTGGCATAAACTATTAAGAAACAAGCCATGACACATAATTCTAATGATGAATAAACTAAAAACAGTGCTGTGAATTCTACAAGACTACAAATGGGAACTGTCATGAATATAAACCTCTAAGGTTGTATATATTCAGAACATCCATATGGAGATAAATCAGGCAAAGTTCCAAATACTTTGAAAATTTTCAAATAATAAAAGGGAATAATAAATCATGAAATTTTCCAAGCAACCAGATGTCTAAAGTCCAACATGCCTTCTAGTCACTGATATGAATTCTCAAGTATAGAAGCTCATAATAGCTGAACTCCTTTTTTTCCTTACAGTATATTTCACATGACCAGCTAAAATGTATATAAAGCATTATTTACAAGTCATTAGTCAAGAAGTTCTTTTCTTGAAGGGTAATATTAGGATCAATGGATAGTTAGGCTATTTGGAATAGTTCAAACCCTTAGGGAGTTATTTACTGGTTTATTCCTGTATTCAATAAACACCATGACACTGAGTGATAATTATTTCTACATACTGTTAATATGAAAGACCTAAAAACAACAAAAACAGAAGATGCTTAATTGCGAGCAATAATTGCTAAGTTAGAAGGTGATTACTACTAAACTTAATATGTTACTTATGACCAAAAGATATATAGACAATTTGGAACTGATTTCCACCCTAGGTATGAAAAAAATATTTTCTCCTTTTCTTAGTTTTTTATTACTAACATTTTGGAAATAATTTTTTAGATCACAGACTCATGAAAATGAAAAAAAAAAAGAAAGAAAGAATGAAAAATGGCAATTGCAGTACCCGGTTCCTAAATCTGTCTTTTGTGTAACTTAACTTGGAGAAAGACAACAGACAACTATTTTTGTTTGTCTGTTTGCTTGCTTGTTTGTTTGGTGGTGGTGGTGGTAGGGTTTTTGTTGTTGTTGTTGTTGTTTTGGTTATTTTTGTTTTTTTTTAATCATGGGAACCTGATTGACTTAACAACTTGTCTGTGTGCTGTTGTTCTACATTTAGTTTTGCTGTTGTAATGGTCTAGATGGCAATTAAGTTTACCGTGTACTTATGCCTGCTTTTATGTACAGGCAAGTCTCAATGCTTAATGGCGAGCCAGGGATCCCCATGGAGAAATGCAGGAGTGACCAGTTCTTCAATAATTCTAGAAGCTCCAGTGAATGTTAAGAGGACTGGACAAATTACATTTGGTGGGCTACTTGACAGCCGATTTGCACAAGAGATGCCATGGGCTATGGGAAAGTAATGTGTTTTACTCGTGACAGGCGTGCTCAGAATAAAAGCATCCTAATGTAGCGGTTTCAGTATGGCAGAGTAGAAAATAAAGCAGAAGTTAAATTGGAGTATGTCTCTTGGTCTTTTAATAAACATTCAGCAGAGCGAGCTGAAGAAGTGTTTCACAGAGAGGAACGCTTCTTTTTTTAATAGGCTTTTAGGAGCTTTTATAAGGCAATATGGGAACATAAACAAAATATTGTTACAAGGTTTGTTATAATAGCAAAGCATCTTACACAAGACAAAGCATAATGAAGAAAAAGTTAAAAAACATAAACCATCTTCTATCCCTAAAATAATCACACCATATCTCACATTTCTGTACATGTCCTTCTATAAGTACCACTTCATGTGAATTATTTGTATATAAGTTAATGTTTCATGTGTGTTATTTGTATATACACAGTTAATGTTTTTTGACTTTTTGTATGTCACTTAACAGTATTTTTTCATGTTACTAAAGTCTTACTAAAAGGTCATTTGAATAGCTGCTCAGAATAATTTAATTTAGTGATGGATCTTAGGTATTATCACACACGTCCTGAAAATCATTTCACTCTTTCCCATTTTCTTTCACTCCTTTAACTTTCTTACCTGTTTTTAGCACATGAATGATATTATAAGGAAAATTTCAAGTTACTTACATAAGTGACCATTCATGGTTAGTCCTCCATATTAAATAACTATAAACATAGATGATGGATCAGAGGGTACTGGCCATACTATAGTGACTAGTTGGACTCAATAACATACCACAGACCCCTCTTTGTTCCTCATCACACTATTCCTTCAACCCCTGATTGTTAAGTATTAATTATTGTTCTTGCTACAAATAAAAAAATCTTAGTCAGATTTTATAGTTTTTCTTGACGCTTTTCAATATAAAACAAACAGTTTACCTCAAATTGAACTTTTCTTTTCATGATGCTGGACACGTAGCTCAGTTGATAAAGTACTTGTCTGGCATGTGTAAGGCAATGGGTTCAAATGGAAGTATACCAAAGAAACCCCTAAACAGATCTTAAGTCTATAGCATTTTACAGCCCAATATGTGACTGAATCACATTGGAAATAACTACTGTTCATGATGAAATTCTCTGGGACTTTTCTGATAGACTACAATGTAGAGATAATCTCTTGGGGGCTGTGTAAAAACACTCACCTGTCAATACAACACCGATTGGCTAATGCACTGAGGCAGGATTAGAAGGTGGAACATCCTGCTGAGAAAAAGAAATTCTAAGTTGTAAGCTCGAGATTGGTCATGACACTGAGGAAGATCGTCAAATGAATCTGAGGACAAGATAACCAGACATGAAGCATGACATAGACTGCTTTAAACAGGAAAAATGAGTTATGAGCTAGTGGAAACAAGCCAAAGCTACTGGCCTAGGGATTTATTCATATGTAAGAAGTCTCACGGGTTCAGGGAACTTATGCACAGGTAGGAAAGCCTGCAGTTACAGGACACTAACATTGAAACCACCAGTGAACAGCATAATGTCCTAACCATGGACAGCCTCAGGAAACCTAAAGCACTTAAATCTCAGCACATCTCAGCTTTCTATAATCTAATGGTTATCACGCAGCCTTTCTGTGACAAAATATCCCTCCAAGAGGAATTATCTAAACTGTCATATTCCTAAATAGCATTTGTGAAAATTTTTCAAGAAAAAATTTGACATGTTCATAGTTACTTTCCCTAAGATATTTCAGAGAATTTTATCTTCAAGGGAAGCTTATACCAGTAAGATAAGTATAATTAAAATCATGACTGACATGGTTTACTAACTCGATCAAATAAAGAATAAATGTCATATGGTTATATTGATACAGAGAAAATATATGCTTAAGTTCAACATTTACTTATGATTAAAACCAGCTTAAAAAACTTTACGTCAAACCCAAGCAAGGAACTCCTAAGCTCTAAGGAAGAACCTATTGATGGTTAGCCAAATGGTTGTGTTGTCAAACTGACTTCTAAATATTTCTGCTAATTCCCATAGATTTGTGTGCTGCTCTCAACATTAGAGAAGGTTTTTATTGCACTGACTTGAAACTGTTCAGAGTGCTGAAAGTGATTGTATCAATATCTCCATCCCAACCCTAAAGCTCAGGGTACATCATGGAAGAATGGGTAGGAAAAAAAAACTTGAGATCAGGGAGGAGAGCTATGTAACATTGTGCTCTGGACATGGTATGGTTGTTGTATAAAGAACTCATGATAGCTGTGATAATCTGAAGAATATCAAGTCAATAAAAATTCCCGTGTGAAGAGAAGATATTCAGATGCCCACACTTAGTAATGAGTGATTGTTGGATTCTTGGGAGGAGGAATAACTTTTCTCTGGGAGTGTGGAAGTCATGGGACAATTTTAAGAAGCTTGTTTTCTCCTATCTTTCTGTGGGTTCTGGGATTAGACTCTGTATGTTAGGTTACCCATAAAAGCATCTCTCGGTCATCTTTTTAAAAGATGTTTCTTTCAGGCATTTTGCTATAGCAACTAACTAGCAAACAGGTCTTCCTGACTTCATGGACTCCTACATAACTTTTGAAGAATGATTCTATAGCAATTTCCAAAGATTCTTGGGAGGATAAAACTATATGAGAAAGAGTTGTAGAGATCTATGCAGGGATAGCATTGTTTCTGTTGCTGAACACCAGGATGTGACACATATGTGTCAGATGACCAGCTGAGAGTTTGAGAAAGGCCTGGCCAGCATGATGTCAGCTAAGCAATCCCAAGAACTCACAAAAGGCAGCAACAAATATTTTATTTGTTAACCAAACAGGAAAAAAAAGTTCATATTGAAAACTTGCCTATCAAAAGCAAAGAGAAAGGTAGTTCCTCAGTAATGTGGCAGAGTCCCATGTCACACGGTGTGCACCTTAGCAAGTCTTTAAAACAAGCTCTAGGCTGGTCAGTGGGGATAAAGATAGGAAGCATGATTGAGTTCCAGGGTTTTTAAAATTGCATCATGGTGTGACTGTAATTAACAATAAATTATTGTTTATTTCCAAAGAGCTGAAAAAACAGATTATGAATATTCTCATCATGAATGATAAATGTTTGAGTTGATAGACGAGTTAATTGCTCAAATGAGATTGTTCAATTTTGTATACATGTTTTGAAATATCACATTATGCCTCACAAATATATGTGATAATTCCATTTCAATTTTTTTAAATTAATAACTCCATTTTAAACAAGTCATGAAAAATCAAGCCATTGTAATTAATGACAAAGTTTAATATTCTTTAAAAAAACACTGAAAAAATGCATACTCAAAAACATAAATACACTGTGTTCAAAAGTACCAGATAGGCAAAGCCTGTAAAACAAAGACTTACCATCCGTTCACCAAGGAAATGGCCATAGTAAAGTATACATGAATGATAGACAGTGAAATGAACAGACAAGAACATTGTAATAGCTTGTATAGTAATGCTCACTATGCTTAAGTATTTATGCAGATGAGGAAAATGAACTTGGAAAGAGAAAAATCAAACAAGGGAAACAAGAAACAGGATTGAGAACAATTGAGAGGGCAAGGTTGAAAGCGAAGCAGCCACTGCAGACTTTCCTTTGCAAACACAAAGAACTGTGTTGGGAAGCACAGAAACTTGTCCTGAAAAGAGCAGGAAAATACTCTCCCATTTATATCCAGAGTCCAGTGACTGGCTAGACCCATTAATATAGAGAAATCCATATCTACTTGTAAAAGAATTTTTTTACTCCTTTGATGCATTGACTCACCACTTCATTGACATTTTTGACTAGTTTTTCTTTGGGAATCATCAGATGAAATAGTTACTAATGCAGGGAAACTGTTCTGGTGGTTTATGGAAAAAAAAGTCATTTGAGCAAGCAAAGGGTAGAACATTGGTTAGGTAACCTACGACTATTTTCCCTCCATCTAAACTTGACTCTTTGATGAGAAGCTAAGTTTATTGTGATAGGTCACCACTTGGCTCCCTTTAGAAGACCGTCCTGATGAACAGGATCTACAAAAATGAGGACAACAGTGACTGTGGCTTTATATGCCTTTGTTTTCTGCATGATGCTTTCAAGGCAATTTGTTTCTGTTGTCACAGAGCTACACATCTATCATAAACCATAGGAAGCTCCCTAGGAGACATGTCTGCTAAAGGTAAGGGCAAGCAGGGAATAGGCTGATTATAACATCCTAAAACTTAGTAATCAAACATGACTTTCCTTTCTAGATGGAATAATTGTACCAAAATAGCACCAAAGACTCACATTTTTTTATGTGATACTTATGGTCTTATGTGTAAAACCACGTTCTACAAATCCCCACATTGACTCCTTACTTTAAGATACTCAGAATATGACTTGATGTAGAAATGAGGTCATGGAAGAGACTATAGTTAAGTCAAGATGGGGGTCTTACTGGAGTAGAGAAGATCTTTAATTCAACATGATTGCTCCTCTTATAATGGGCAGGGATTTGCATGGAGAGGCATAGAGATCTAGGTGATATTTCTAAAACTGGGAAGCCAGTTTTTTAGAGAAAAGTGGAACAGACTCTCCACAGAACTCAGAAGACAACACTCTGCCAACACCTTAATAATATTGAACTCCCAAATTACAGAAAAGCAAACAAAAATTTTCTGTTCCTAAAGGTACCTGGTGTGTGTACTGGTATGTGCTAATGGAGCTATCTGATAGGGTAGCCACAGGAAATTATGCACAATTGCTGAAAGATGAAATAAAAAAAAAATCTGTTCCATTCGAAAAGTATACATACAGTGTTCTGCATTATGTGTGGCACACATGAAGCAGATGTGTACACTCACAGCAATACCAACAAGATTGTTGCTGCAGAAAAGATGTTCTGTTTTTAAAATAAAGGACCATACAACCAGTTTAAACCACTTTGCATGGCATGGTTCTTTAAATGAAGCATACTTTTAAAACATTGTGCTGATATAAATGAGACTCAGTAGGAACAAAACATGAAGTATACAAATATAGCTTATTATTGATTAGGTTTCACTACTAGCATCTTGCATTAAGCTGGCTCCAACCCAGCAAGCTACCACATTCCAAATATATGTCTAAATTTAGCACAAAATATTTTTAAATTATAACAAGCAGGACTGTGTAATTTCAATTCTTTTCTTTGTGTTTCTCTGGTCCTTAAGACTACTAGAGCAGGGTGGTGAGTTATTATTAAAATGTCCTTCACGTCTGAGACATTTTTCCAGCAAGTTATTCACAGTGATCACTCATTGTGATTCTTTTTACCAGTTATCCTTTGTACTTTCCGGGTCAGCGAGGACCGTGTAGGATGCTCTTACGTCAGATGACTTCAATATAAAAGATGTTAAGGAAGCAGAATTGCATGCCAAGCAAATCTTCATCTTAATTAGCTTCTAGAACAAGAAGAGCTTGCCTCTGTGCCTACAAAAATAATTCAGCTGCCTTCACTGGTTTGGCCTTTGTCACAGTACCCAGCACAGGCCTATGTCTATATTTAATGGAGATAGGAGAATTTTAAAAAGAGAAAAGCAAACCCCTCTTGAATGCATTATGTTCCAAAGATTGAGGGAGACCTGGAAATCTCCATTAGAACAGAGCTTACCTGATTTTAAAAATTCCATGTTGAAGCTTACAATTCTGGAGCACGGCTTTCAAATGGCAATCGTTACAGGCTATTCATCTTCCTTAGGCAGTAAAGGATGCTCCTGAATTTTTCCTGGAAACTAGCTGACACTACTGCTTTTTTCTTCTAAGCCACAAGGGTTTTTTTTCTTCTTCTTCTTCTTCGTAGTAAAGCAGAGAAGCAGCAGATTCTCTGAGTTTCTGCTTTCTATCCATACCATTTAGCTTTTGTTTTGTGTTACTTAGTGTTGTTACAGCAGAGCTCCAGGTTGTACCACTAAACTTTTCTACATAAATACATTCGACAAAGATGACTTGTTCAATCCATATTGACTTAATCATAGTTGTTAACATAAGATTTTATCATTCTAAGTTGTCCAAATCCAGTATATCCTTATTTAAGGATTTGTGTTTGCTTTTACAACTAGGAAACACACTAAAGAAAGACTAATGTCAATGATAGAGTTAAGAAGTTATAAGCAAGTTAGCTAAATATCAAAGCTGAGTATCAAAGTTGACCTACATAACTATAGAAGATGGTCTGAGAAAAAAATTTCAGAGGCTGATGTAAGGGAGTGATGTCAATTGATACATGTTGAATCCTGATGAGACTGTTTGTAGCATCTCACCCTAGAAATGACACATTCAAATTGTACTAAATGATGTGTCCCTGCCACATCGCCTCATGTGGGCTCTGAATCGCAAGCACTGATTGTGCTCTTTTCCATTTGTTCTTTTGCAATTCATGATCTTTCCTTCCAATCTGTTCTATTACCCAGGATGCTAGTATATCATGGGCCTATAGATTTGAAGGTAGAGAGGAGGGGTGATGGGGAGAGAAAGAGGTAATTGTATGGTATGTTATGGCATGGCATGGCATGGCATAGCATTGCATGCTATGGTATGGAATGGCATTGCATGGTATGGTATAGTATGTTTTCACCCTAGGGATGATAATTCTAGAGGTGTTGAGTTCAGTACTACATGAAGCAAACAATAACTGGCTAGAGACTTTGTTCTCTCAAAAAGGCAGGCCGTAGTCACTGATGATTTTCTAAGAATGGTGGAGAAATATAAACCACCTTCTTTCTGTAAAAAGTTTTCTAGGACCTTAGAAACTCATTGATATGTTCAAATCTGCTGATTTATGCTGCTCTGACCAAATGTTGGGAATGTTCGAGAAAGTTTAAATCTTAGGCAAACAGCTAATGATTGAAGCAATAAGGAATCTTTTTTATTTATTTATCTCTCATGGAAAAAAATATGTTACAAGTCTGGCATTAAAAACTAGAATTGAAATTTTCTGGTATATAATTAATAATTCTAAAGTGCATGTTTTTTGACTGGGGTACTTATATTACATAAGTCTTTGAAAAGATTCATATGAGAGAAAGTTTACTTAGGTGATCTAAAGCATTTAAGTATGAAATATGAAGGAAAATATACATCATCAAAAATAAACAAGTAAAAATGCCCAGACATAAAGCAATGGCTGAGACATAACAAAAGTGGTAGATCCACCCAGTCTCATGTTGATTTTCTGAATGATAAACATGAAATGATAAACATTGGGATGACAGTGACTAAGTCAGTAAAATTCTTGTCTCAGGAGTGTGACAACCTGAGTTTGATCAACACCTATATATAAAAAGCCAACTATGACAGTGCACACCCATGTTCCCAGAGCTGAAGAAGTGGAGACAGGAGGATTCTAAGGCTTGATGGACAGTTATCCAGTTGACATGGCGAGCTCTCGGTTCAGTGAGAGATCCTGTCTAAAAAGTAAAATGGACAGCAATTGAGGAAGACACTCAATGACATATACATTTAATTCACACACACACACACACATACACACACACACGGATACTCATACACATGGGAAGATGGGAAAAGCAGAAAAAGAGGGGAGAGAGAGGGAGAGGGAGAGACGGAGAGACGGAGAGACGGAGAGACGGAGAGACGGAGAGACGGAGAGATAGAGAGACGGAGAGACAGAGAGACAGAGAGACAGAGACAGAGAAATGCATTGCTGGCTTTTCACTTTATTTGTTTATTAACCAGAGAGGCTCTCAGCCTGAATAACTAATAGCCTACTCTCAAACATGTCAGATTAGTGATCCTGGCCTGTGAGCACAGAGGTCAGATTGGAACAGGGCTCGCTCGCGCGCTCTCTCTCTCTCTCTCTCTCTCTCTCTCTCTC
>NW_021620926.1:92558-142585 GCF_004785775.1 Grammomys surdaster
TCTCTCTCTCTCTCTCTCTCTCTCTCTCTCTCTCTTTCTCTCTCGTTGAAATAAGTTGAAATAAGAGTTGAAACAGTGAGCTACATTCAGCACACGTCTAGAGAAACTAGCTAGTAGTCAATGGCTACCTTGGACTTGTTTCTCTAGTCTTTAGGCTGTGACCATAGATAAGTAACTCAATTTTCAGATTCTGTGTCCTTTTTATCTTCACAACAGTATGTACCTCAGGCTGGTGAGATGAATCACCAGTTAAGAGGACTCGCTCCTCTTGAGAGAACCCAGGTTCAAGTCGGAGTTTGCACACGGCAGTTCACAGCTGTCTGTAGGTCCAGTTGGAGAGGACCTGTTGCCATTACATAAAATGCATGTGGGTAACACCCCGGTATACAAATATAATATAGTAAATTATTTTCAGAAAAAAATATACACCTCAGGCACTTCACCTTGAATTTACAGAATTTCAGACCACATGGGAAAGTATTACCATCTCTGGGAATTTATTGAAATCTCCACATAAATAAACTGATGTAATTATAGTAAGGTACAAGTTTAACTACACTTGTATTCTAAGCTATACTATTACAAAGGTCAATTTATAATTTTGCAAAACTATAATGAAATTACATTCTATTTAGTCTCTTTGGAGGTTCTAATAGATGCATGAGCAGGAACAGCCAGTAGCATTGAACTGTTTTTATTTGAGAAACAAATTCATCAACTTTATGAGACTGTATTGACTGCAGTCTTGAGCAATTGGCTTATTTTTATTTTATGGTTACTGGGATACAGTTATCTGATGCATGCTGATGTGACTGCCTGTTCTACTGAATACCAGCTTCAACTTCTGTTCACATTTAATGGACAGGAGATCTTCATCCGGAGTCGAAGATAGGGTATGTATCTGGCCGTCAGTGTTATTTATGATTTCAGTTAACTTTTCCCAAATTCTTTCTTTCATTCACTTCATGTACTAAATGTTAGTAATATCATCATATTATGTATTTTTATGAAGCTTGAATACTTTCTGAAGCAAGCTGTCATATAAATAAACTGGATACAGATATGATAGAGGGATAGATAGATGATGTTATAGATACATAATTTAATCTATATTAAGCAGCACAACACCAAAGAAGTTCAACTGAGTAAATATTGCAGATTTGGGGTTTCTGTTCACTATTAAATCATTTTGAAATTTTAGAGACATATTTTTCTATTCATTAATAATAATTGCTAACATAGACAATGATTTGACAAAATTTAATAATATGAAAAGACAAAAATATTATTTGAAATAGTCTACAGAGTATCCATGCAGAAGTATGATATTTACTTCTAAGTAATCAAAGGCCACACCTTTCTGAGAATTACTTTAGGTGAGTGGAACTGCACACATCTCTAAGCAGTGCCTGGGAGGTCAGGCCTTTCTCCACTAGCAGCAAATGACAATGATGAATGTGTCTCTTTACTTAGATAGAGGTGTCTATCATAGGGGCAAGCTCTTCATAGTCTTAGGTTGAGGTTAGAGTTCTTCTGAGCCTCTCCTACATCTTTGGGGCTAGCTATTGGTCAACGTTACCTCCTATATTGCCTCAGAGCTGTATCTTATGAAGTTCAGCCTCTGGTGAGAACTGACGTCAACTTAGAAAGGAAGAAAAGGGAAACATCTAGCTGTTCTCTTCACATACTTTCTGGAAGATTTAAGAAAGCTTCACACTCCAGCAACCAGAACAGTGGAAGATTCTAGCAGCCCAGGAGCACTTAGGCTTATGGGTGTAAATGGGTTTCTGATTTCAGGTCAACTCATGTCTGGCCTTTTGTATTCTTTGATAATGCCCATATTCTTTTGTTCCTCTAGTCTTTAAATACCACTACAAACACTTAAAAAAAAAAAGAATCCTAGACTTTCGGTTAACTCTTTTCTGCTTGAAATCTTTAGCATGTGTTTTTCTTATCCAGACTTGATTGTGCCTAATAAATCACTTAGTATTTATTATTTAGTGAAAGAGATAACCCCAGACCATGTGGTGCTTATTACAAACCAGAAACTTTATAAATGTTCACTCATTCGGTCTTCAAGCTGTGAGCACAATTACTTTACAGATACAGAGAGCTACAAAATTCATCTAAGGTAACATGGCTATTGAGTTGCAAAGATGGACTTTGACTCAGGTTGTTGAATAACCTTAGGTCTTGAGGGCACAGAGTAACTCTTCAATACCAGTCTTCTGTTAATTATTTAACATTCTTTCCACTTTTATAAATATGTGCATATCATAGGATATTTCCACATTTTGTGAGGGTCTGTTGTATGCTGGCTTTTGTGCATTCAACTTCATTAAAGCTACCAAAGATTTATCAGGGATAACATTGTTAATGCCTATAGTCATGAACTGATCACCTTTTAAGGATTTGATGCCTCAATATTTTCAGATTGTTAATTAAATTTGAGCTTAGGTTTTAGAAGAAACACTGAAGTACAGCAAAGTGGCATGTGGTCATCAGCTCCCTCCTCTCCCTTCCTACTCCCTCTGTCCCCTTTCCTCTTGACTGGCCCCTTCATTCCCCTCATTTCCCCCCTCCTCCAGAATTAGAATGCAAATAAATATCTATAATTTATAAACTATTTCTCTCCTCTCCTTTGATTGAAATCTAAAGTAGTAAAATACGTTGCTTGTTTGACAAGCCAAGAGTAATTCAGTCTCAGAACTGTGTGGCTTGAGGTGAGCTTTCTTCTTTGATGCAGAGAGTACAGTACCAGATGAAATTGAAATGTTAAGAATATGGATGAAATTATTTCCCCTGGTGTTAAATTTTCAGAGTACATTTTGTAAAGTTGGAAGGAATAAATATCCATCTACAATAGTACTTCTAGATTTGATGAATGGTTTCTCAATTTTGTGAGTCAATTTTTGTTCTGTTTTTTTTCTGAGTCAAATTTTTTCTTGTGGAATATAAGGAGCATTTATATCATTAAGGGCTTATTACTTTTTAAACAATAATAAGAAGAACATTTGGAGGTCATTGAGATTTTTAAATCCCATTTATAAATATTAATATATACTAAAATATGTGATAATTAGTCATGAGTACAAGATTAATGTTAAAGATTCTTTAACCAAATAAAATGATTTTCCTAGATATTCATTTACTATCTAGAAATTTCATTTAAGCTTTTTGGTCTTTAGTCCCTACCTTAAAATGAAAAAATTAACTGGAATTTTCATAATGCTTCTATGGAGATCAGTTTTAAGAGGATTACACCAAGACCTTGACTAGACAAAAGGAGGATTAGGGAGGAGAACAAAGCAAGTAAGAGAAAGAGATGTGGAACAAGAGAGTGGGCTCAATATGGGAGAGAGAGAGAGAGAGAGAGAGAGAGGGAGAGAGAGAAAGGGAGAGAGAGAGAAAGGAGGGGCGGGAATAGTGTCAGCCTGTTTTCTGCTGCTGTAAGAGAACACCACAAAATAGGCAATTTGTAAATGATAGAAGTTTAGTTTAATCATGCCTCTTTAAGCTAGGAAGCCCAAGAGCATGACTTAGCATCTAGGGAGAGCTTCTGGGTTCCACCATGCAGTGCAAGGAGGGCAAGAAAACATGTACAGTGTAGAAAAAAAAACCAGAAATGCTTTTGCCTGTACAGCAAATCCATGTTCATAATTAATGCCTCTACCATAACAGGAGCCATCCCTTTGTGAAGAACTCTCATGTCATAATCACCTCTTAAAGTCCCTCCAGGAATACTTTCTGACATCAATTAGCTATCAACATGCCTTTTCTCTCTCTCCACCTCCGTTCCACTACCCATCTCCCTCTTCCTCTTCATTAGTCTTTCACTTAGACTTTGGGCTGGAGAATCTAAATTAGAAATGGATGGTAAAATTTACAGTGGTAGTCATTATAATTAGGAAAAAGATTAAAGACACTTGCAGTGTATTTGGCATAATTCTAACACCTCTCTGGATGTTTTAACTTTGCATAGTAAGCATATGAATTTCAAGAATGCTGCTCTGCTGAGCATTGATGCAGCAGATACTGCTGATAAAAATTACCCATGGCCTGAGGTCAGTATTTCTATTTTGGTCAAGCTTCAAGAATGGCATATATAGCTTGATTATACTAGCCTATTTTGTCCTGGGAATACTTTTATTCCTACCCATTGTGCTAAAACTTGTCTTTAACAACATCAACATGTTGGCAGACAAAGTACATGGCTTGAACCTGAAAATAGACCCCTAGACAGAGTTATTAATTTAACAGGCTGGCAAGCTAAGAATGGGTAAGATTCTGCACAGAGCCTTATCAACCTAAGACAGAAGTGCATTGCTTTTGATAATGCATACTCCATGATGGATAAGGAAGGCATTATTGTCAGAATGACCTAAGACAGGCTCAGTCTTGTTTATGAAATAAAAAAGGGGGAGAGGTGGAGAGATTTTGGAGATGCTTGGCAAGAATCTGACATGAGCCAAGGAGAAGGAAATGGGCTGCTTGGCAGGAATATGACATTGGCCAAGCACAAGGAAGTGGGCATCAGGCAGGAATCTGACGTTAGGATAGAACAAAGAAATAATTTAAGGCAGGAATCTAAATCTTAGGCTAGAACAAGGAATTAAGCTTCAGACATGAAATTGACTTTGTGCTAGGACAGGGAAGTAGGCTCAGATATTTTGGTCATCCTAATAAGCCCTTAGAAACAGTGATCATGGGAGTGTTCATGTAATTTGGTTTAATGCCTTGCTTGTTCTTTGAATATTTGTATTTATTGTCTTGCTTGTTCCTTGACTATTTTCATCTATTGTATTGCTAGACCCTCAACTTAGAACTGACTGTAATACTTGCATGTAATTAAAATGGTATAAAAGCAAAAGGGAGGAGGGGAGATGGGATGGGGGCTTCTAGAGAGGGGAAATGGGGAAAGGGGATGACATCTGAAATGTAAATAAATAAAATATCCAATAAAAAAGTAAAAGTGTATTTATATACAGTCAGCTCAATCACAAAATTCAAATTTTAATTTCCTGGAATAAGTATCTGTCTTAGTCAGGGTTTCTCTTCCTGCACAAACATCATGACCATAAAGCAAGTTGGGGAGGAAAGGGTTTATTCAGCTTATACTTCCACACTGCTGTTCATCACCAAAGGAAGTCAGGTCTGGATCTCAAGAAGGTCAGGAAGCAGGAGCTGATGCAGAGGCCATGGAGAGATGTTACTTACTGGCTTGCTTCCCCTGTCTTGCTCAGCTTGATTTCTTATAGAACCCAAAACTACCAGCCCAGGGATGACACCACCCACAATGTGCCCTCCCACGCTTGATCACTAATTGAGAAAATGCCTTATAGCTGGATCTCATGGAGGTATTTCCTCAAGGGAGGCTCCTTTCTCTGTGATAACTCCAGCTTGTATCAAGTTGACACAAAACCAGCCAGTATAGTATCATAGCTAATCAAAGTTGTATTTTCCTGACTTAAATAAAGACATACCTAGGGACTGTGAATTTCAGATAGAATTCCAGAATTACATTGACAAGAATAGTTAAATCTAATTTTAACAAAACCAAGGAATTCCCAATGTTTTTTCAAACAACAAAACTTTTGTTTTTTCTGTTCACCATTTTGCCTCTTCTAAGACTCTCAATTAAAACAAGGGTTTTGTTTAAACTACTTTTAAAGAAAGAGAAATATAATTGGAGGGATTTTAAAAGGCTCACCTTTTTCATAAGGTAGACAGGTCATGATGACTACAGTTTCTAGGATGTTATAAAAAATAGTGTGTTGGAGATAGTTGGTGAATACATGTTCAGTCATAGATGAAATCTGTCAGTAAGTTCTATTTTGATGTTCCACAATATGTTGTCTGTAAGTAGTGAAAATGTACTTAACAGATCACAAAGGCTAGAAGAAAGGACATTGGACATTTTTGCCACAGTGAAATAATAACTGTTAGTGGAAATAAATATGCTTACACTGATTTAAAAGTTGCCTTATATATAGATGTATGTATCATGTATTACCCAATAAATATGTACTTTTTTAAAATGTCTCCATTTAGTACATCTTAAAAGAATATCATAAAGCACTTACTTGCTCAAATCCATTGTATTATGTGAAGCAAACAGCATTTCAAGTCTCCTGTACACATCAAGATTTTACTTCCTGTATTTCATGTCAGTGTAAACGTTTCCATTCCAAAAGGGAGAAATGGGAAGCAAAAAGACTATAGAGAAATTCTAAGCTAGCAAGATCAATGTAGTAACAGCATATCCAGGATCTGAGGCACATAGTATCACAATGTAGGCTCCACTAGCCTTTGGAAGTCCCGCCTCTTGTCACATACATGGCCTCTCTTGTGCTAGCTTGCACTCAGAGCTTGCAGCTTTCCTCAGGAGATTACGCATATTCCTGACATCTCCAACACCTTGGTGCTTCCAGTGCTACTTAGGCTTCTTTTAAAAATCCATGCATAGTCCATTGAAGGGCTCCTTAGATTCTAGCACTATCATGCATTTTCTCCTAAGTCCTATAACACTATCTATGCTCTGCATACCTGCCAAACGAGCATCACATAGATAGTGTCATCTTTTAATAGCTCTAATCTCATTTGACAGTTTCAACTGCCCTGTCTGTATTTCCCTTGTCTGCCGAGTTAAATGTGTTCTCACATCCTTTCTTGGAAAAACTACAGTTTTTCAAATATTTTTGCTCTACTTTTGGGCTCTTGATCCTCATTCAAGCTTGGCTTAAGTCAGCTGGCACTTCACGTGCCACAGTCCAGATGCTGTGTTATCTAGGGAGGTGAAGAATAGTGGAAGGACTTTAGCTCATTGAGGGATGCTTTTGGAGACAGAGGATTTCTAGCCTTGTCCATTTTCTTGCTTTCACATGATAAGACAAGTAATTCCTTCTACCACTCTCTTCTGCCATATTGTGCCACTCTTGATGGGATCCAAATAAGTGGAGACAACTGATCAAAGACCAGAATCTCTATAACTGTGAGACTCTATCTATCCATCTATCAATCTATCTATCTATCTATCTATCTATCTATCCATCTATCGTTTATGTATCATGATATATCTATCCTCTTTGCATGTTGATTATCTCAGCCATTTGTCACAGTGCATGGAATCTGACAGACAATGCTCAAATTAGCAATACTTAAGCCTTCAATGCATGCTGGCTAAAACAACGGCCTATCCTGTTTCGCAAATTTCTTTCCCTTGACTTTGCAGATCCCAGTGACCTTCACTATTGGCTCTCTCACACACTATTGCTGACTTCATTCTTCTGCTGTGTTAGGACTTCTGTTTGCCATGATCACTATAGGAACACTTATACTGTCACATTTGGGTAATCTGAGGATAACTGACTATAGTCCCTAAAGACAAGGGAAAGCAAGGAACTACTCAGAGAAACAAGCCCCAGGAATCTTTTTCCAGAGTGGTGCCCAAGTTGAGAGGATAACTTTCCAAGTACTTAAACCTGTTTTTTGTTTATACAGCTAAGGATTATGGTTTTCCCATTTTTAAATTATCAGTATGTCCTAAGAACGACTATTTCTACTAAAAATAAAAGAAGTTAAAGTAAATTCAAGCAATTTAAATGTTACCATAATGAAAATATGAATATGAGAGAAACATTTAACCCTAAATCACATAATTTTTTGAGTTTTAAAACACTAATGATACAGCTAACCATACAATCACTTATGAGAAAAATATCCAGTAAAGGTATTCAGGATGAAAATTATACTTCTTTATTTAGTAATTATAAATTTATTTGATAATTTAAATGGATGAAGTAGTTAGCAATCTTCATTCTGCATTACAATGGGGCAGATTACACTATTCAGTTGAAGAGAGAATTTTATGGCTCTAAACATGAATGTATTATGATAAAGGACTGTGTTTTATCCCCATATAGAACAGAGCACAGATATAAGCAAGGGCAGGATGACCATCTTCGTATATTTAGATTGTGCCAGAAAGAGCAAGAGACTTCATCAATGTATATTCTTTTAAAAAGTATGAATGCTTGCCCCCTGACTCTAAAAGTCACAACTGTTACTTATGTAGAATGTAATTTGTAATGAGATCTTTAGCCTGTCAAATTTTAAAAGTTGTCAGTGTTACATTAACCTTGTCTGAATCCTGAAGAAATATATTGTAATTTGTTTTGGGCTCATTTGCTTTATTCATTTTATTGGGTATCTAATGTTCTTCTGTTAGTTATGCTAATGAGGAGTATTTGGAGGACAAGAGTTTGGTTTGACAGAAAATAAAACTATCATTTATATAACTCAAATGTTAATAATTAGTATAGTTTGTGCATGGAAAATTCTCTCTCATACTCCTTGCTTAAGAACAATCTGAACTAATTAGATAAAATTATAACTCAAAGTGTGAAACAGAAAGGGTTTTACAGACAGACAGTGGTGGTACACACCTTTAATCCCAGCACTTGGGAGGCAGAGGCAGGCAGATTTCTGAGTTCGAGGCCAGCCTGGTCTACAGAGTGAGTTCCAGGACATCCAGTGCTACACAGAAGAACCCTGTCTCAAACAAACAAACAAACAAACAAAAAAACCAAACAAACAAAAAAGAAAGTTTTTCACAAATTAATCCAAAAATTACGTTGCTTTTAAACCCTATTCCCTCATTTTACTTATTAGAATGTAAAATTTTGTATCATTTTATTTTTAACTAACTTAGTTGAATGTACAATTTTTACTATTTTATATTATTTTTATTTAACTTAATTGAGTGTAATAGTAATATAAAAACTTTACGTTAAATTAGGTGAAAGTAAAAAGAAATGAAAAATGAGGTAGAGTTCTCCTTGTCTAATCTTAAAAACTGACCACCTGAATGTAGCTGACCTTAGAAATTCTACTAGCGTGTTTTCCTGACTGGATTCTTCTGACCCAAAGACCAACTAACTTAAAGATTGTGAAGCCAATTTCAGTGTTTCTCTCCAGGTGCAATAAGCTTTGGTGGAAGAGTGAAACCTGTTAAACCTCCTGCCTTGTTTTCAAAAAAGAGCTAATGTTTCTACCAGATTGTTGATACTGTTTCTGTTGTAAGGACCTGAAGATGCTTAAGTGAATCACCCAAATACCAAGCATCCCTGTAAGAAATTTTGGTAATAAAATGCAGGAAATCACCCACAGAGATAGCATAGAATATTATCTCTGGATGATTTATCGAAGGGGCTCCTCTACTTTCTATGTCTTCTGATCTTCAGTGAGCTCCATCCTTAGTCTTAAGACTTCAGTAGACAACAATGTTCTTGCTTTACTTCCACTGTGTTCTACCTTGTAGGATGTGAGGTAGTGTGTTGGTGATACTTTCAAAGGTGTTCTGGTTCCTGGTGGAGTCATGTTCTCTCTCACTAGCTCACCTCTCTGGGCCCTCACTTCAGTCTTAAGAGTTTATCTTCTCAATGGTCAACTAGCATTTCTCAATTTTTGTTACAAGTCATACTAGCTTTAGTTCAGAAATAAAGAGAGTTTAGTAAGCTGTTTTTTTTTTCCACCAAGGGTTGGGTTTTTGTTGTTGTTCTTTTGTTTATTTGTTTGTTTGTTTTTTGTTTTTGTTTTAACTCCCAGCCTCAGCTTAGTAATGGTTAACACAATCCACAAATGTGTGTGATGTGGTATTGTCAGATGTCCTCTGCATTTGAGTGCAAGCATGTATGTGTGCATTTTTACAGAGGTATGCATCTGGAGACACACAAACATGTATAATCAGGAACACTCAGACACCCTCACACATGGATCAATGTGTACTTTCAGAATGAAATATGAATAAAAATCACTTTAACTCTATAGGTGAAAACAGCATAGAAACCTAAAATGTCAGTAAGATGGGTTTCCCGATATATAACATTAAGATAACTTTAAAGATAGTTTCGAAAATTCGCCATGACTCATGCAAACAATTCATAAGCCATGAAAAGACACACATTAAAATTGTTTTGTTTACTTTATGTTGTGCTGTTTCTTCAAGTTATGTGCACAAACATGCCAGAGATTTTCTCTTGTTGGCTCTCCAATAGCACCTAGCATATTATAGGCAGAATTTAATAAATTTTCATTTATGGAAATGGGCAGATTTTAGAAAAAGAAATGGTTTGAATCATTTCTCTCAGTTTGTAAATACCTGTTCTAGTATGTTTACCTTTGTGCACAATTATAGTGTAAGTAATTAGCAAGGAGCAAAGAATGGCCCTGTAGATCCTTGTTTATAAAACCAGGCTGAAGTGTATCTGAGATAACTAAATGATGGTGACTATGAGTGAAGAACCAGAAGGGTGAATAATGATGTCACAATCCTCTGGCCACATTACTCTGAAAGAACAGTCTTTTCTTTAATTCCTGCATGTAGCTCCCTGAATGTTAATGAAAGTGGATGTACCCAATGAGGGGAGAAGAGAGCTGAGATTAAAAACCAACACCAGTGATGCACTAAGAATGAACTGATCTAATGGTTTCATGGAATGCTTGTTTAAAATTCTCATTTTGTTTTTAATGGTATACTAACAGTTTCTATTTGAGGCTAAGAAAAATGTAAAAAACAGAAAGAATACGGGTTTGAAAATTTAGGGAGTGAATGGGTCTCATGGCAAAGAAAAACATCTTGTTTTGTGGTTGTATTTAAACATGCTTTTTCAGAAAAGTAGGTGTGTTATTAGCCAATATTCAAGGCATTGTCGTGTATACCCAATCTGCTCAGCCATTTCTAACCTGTATTTTTGGAATATTTTATTTCATTCTTATGTTGAAGGGTGGATAGAGTATCATGTGGCTGACATCTTAATAAATTTAGAGATCATTTTTCTGACTCTTCAATGTTATTTTGAATATTCTTATTCTATGGAATAGTCTACTTACTGTAGATCATCTAACATAGACATAATGTTAAAGGCCCAGTGTTCTTATGTGTAGTATCATAAGAAGCAAACCGTTTTGAAAGGCTATAATGGGGAATCATTTGAGATAGCATCTCATTTCACAAACCATTGGGTTGCCTTTTCTCACAGGCTCCCCAAAAAGTGGCTAGAAGCATTATTTCACTTTAAAATGATCTTAAAGTCAACAAATGAGCAAAATGAAGAATGTATCAATGTTTTTTTCCTGTCTACTCAATTATATAAATTATCCTCTGTTCTCTCAGCTATACAAAAAGCAAAACTGATAAAGATTAATATTGGATTCACTGAGTTAACAATTTTTCAAAGCAGTCTTTGTTAAACTGTAATTTCAGCCCAATAACAGCAGCACTATGCTCTTGAGGGTATGTTTTTTGTCATTTTTTTTTCTGTAACTCTACAATTTGATAAAAAGATGTTAAAATATTTTTAAGTTATTTTTGGTCGTATATGAAACTTCACAAAATGAAATAACAAAGATGTGAACATCAATAGGTATCAAAGTTAACTTATTCATTTGTATTATACATGCATTAAGATGTTAAATGCAGACCTGTTTTTGTGTAAATTCTAGTCAACTGCAGGACATGGAAACATGCTTTTGAGGTTTACCACACATGTAATATATCTGTAGTGAATTAAAAGATTTATTTTTAAGGGAAGCATCATATTTTTTTTATTTTTTTATCTTCCTTGTCACTCTTGATTTGTAAAATATTTCTTTTTTTTTATAAATCAAATCGTAATTTTTACTTATTCACAGAGGAGTTATAAACACAGAAAGGCAGGGCATGGGGAAGGGGATGGCACCGGAGTGTGGTGTTCAGTGGGAGTACAAATATCTTTCAGAACAGGGTATCAGCTGGGTGAAGGTTCAGGGGACAGGTTACTATGACTCTGCCAATGATTCACTTGTCCTTATCTAAGTTTGTATTATCTGCCAAGGCTACCTATTTACAAGGTCTATGACTACTCAGGCTGGTAAATTTCCACAAAAGCTGCCTGTTTACAATAGCTTATGGCCTTCTGTTTCAATGTTTTTTCACAGAGACCCAAGACTTGGTGTTAGTATACATATATGACAGGCCTATTGCTGATTATAGGCCTATGGCTGATTTTAGGCCTTCAGTGCATAAGCAGGGCTGCCCCTGACATATCTTCCCTTCTCTAAATATAGAAGGACTGTGGCAATTCTAATCTTGCGAAGGCAGGGATAGAGGCCTGACCTCCAGTAAATGAAGGGGACTTTGTAATGGCTCCAGTCCCCTGTTGTTGTCCAGTGAGGCATGAGGGCCTTACCCATCCGGATGTCTTTCCTGGAGATGGGATTCTTTTGACATCAACCCCTATGCAGTCAGGCTTGTCCCTCAGGGAACCCAGAGAGATATTTTTAACTTTTATTTATATTCCCTTGCAGTGCTTAGCCTCGCAATTAAGCAAAAATTCAGATCACCAGTCAAGGGGGTTCTGGTTGGCCCCTCTCTGCTTGGTCTAGCGGGGGAGGTCCCCTCTTTTAGATTTGGGTGGAGATGGGCTTTGGGAACACCCTGGATAGAGTAACAACCTCATCTTGAGTCTTGTGTTTCTCGATAGCTAACTTATGATAATGTATCTGAATAAGTTTTTACAATAGAAAAAACTGTGTATAGTTCATGACTGTGTACAGCCCTTAAAGAAGAATGTTGCCTTTACGTAGACAAGACAGGGATGGTTAAAGAGAGCATGAAAAAGGTCAGGGAAGGCCTTGAAAAAAGACAGAGAGAGAAAGAGAAAGATGAGAGCTGGTACAAGAATTGGTTTTCAACCTCTCCATGCTTGTCAACCCTACTTCCTCCCATCTTGGGACCATTAATTGGGTTATTTTTGCTTATTTCATTTGGTCTCTGGGCCTTAAATAGGCTGACTAACTTTGTGAAACAACAGAATTAAATGATTTTCAATGAAAATATTATAAAGAAACAAATTATTTAATATCAAATTTACAAAAATTAGCTTAGCATGTGGAGTAAACATGTATCTTGGGATTATCTTCTTAATGTACTTTAAGTATTAACTCTGATTAAATTGTGTTGATTATTTTCTAGTATGGTATGTTATTCAAAGACCATAGTATTTTGTTTTCATAACAGATTCTTGTTGGTGTATTTTTATAGAAAACTTGTGTTCTTTTATTTTTTAATTTTTAATCTTATTTTTTTTTTAAGTTTTGTGTGTAAAACTTACTAATGCTTTCACTCTCTGTTCCACAGGTCTTGAAGTCTTTGGAATTAGGAATGGTTTCTAACTGCTAAAATTTTATTTTACAATCAGAAATTCATGCTCACTTATTGGTTCTTCACTTTAATAAAAAGCATTAATGTGCTATAAATGTGGATTTTTGCAATTTTGGTTAAGAGTAGGAAATAAAATGATTTTAGTCTTTATGACTTCAAGGTCATATATATGGATGGATATAGATATTGCTGTGATTTTTTTCTCTGTCTTTACAACTGAACAAGGACAATGAAGAAGAGAGCTTATGAAAATAGAAATTTAAAAATTCAATCCATTTAAATTTTATGTTTTATGTTTCTTGTAATCCTGTGTGTTTGTCTTTGCAGTGTCTAGTCAACTTGACTGACAGACAGGAATGAAGGTCATCCTCATTCCAATGCTGTCACTAGATGATTTTTTTGGTCCATTTGGTACAAAGGGCAAACTCTAATCATCTCTAATCATCAGCCTTCCACTAATGAGGCAAGGATCTGACTTTCCATAAACTTAACATTTGCTTCTGCTTGAAAGTAATGGGATACCCAGGCCTGATATGAAACTTTTACAAGCGAGAGATTTTAATTTTAAAATAGATGCCCTTAGTGGCACTTCTTCATGTTCATTTTCTGGAGTTTTTAACAAGCTGATACAAGTAGCAACATAAAACTGCAGTGGTGGATGGTCACTTGGTTTTCCATTCAGGTCATATCTTCTATTTCCATTTTAAAATGCTTGAAGCATTTAGGCCTAGTATATGAGGTACTTGTCTTTGAGTGTTATAGTCAAAAGTGATAATAATATAACCAAGGACTTGAAAGTGGATTATGCTAATATTTTAACCTGCAAACATATATGTTCTCTTATTCTCTTGAAATGTGCAATCTTACAGAAGTGAATAATTTTTACCTACTCATCCTTAGCAATGGGAGATGAGATGACCATCACATAAACAGTTCTTAATACATTAAAGGCACAATGGTTTCTCTTCAAAACTCTAAGATGGTTAGGTTTTTCCCCCCTCCCTTTTTGGAAGTTTTGATGTCTTGTAAGTGGTTTGCTTTCCAGAACAGATATTTTTATACATCAACACCTGCATATTCATCCTCATCTTAATCTATATTTGTATGACAGACATCACTCTGAAATCAAAGCGTTTTGAATTCTAAATTAAAATAAACTTAATTAGCTGCATCAAGTAGGTTTGATAGCAAAAGTGTTCCAGGGACTCTTCACCTCAGAGACTACAAGAGTCATTGGGTCTTCTCTATGGTCTGTGAATATAAAGGAACTTTCATAAGTTTTAATCAGAAGAGAATAGTCATTGCAGAGGTCATTCAAAATAACAGGCTAGAACAGGACAACTGTCCTAGAGAGCCAATGCCCACACTGTACTCTGCAGTCACGGTATTGATGGCAAGTAAGTATGTGTAGGCTGGCAGGAGAGCAGAAGGATTTTACAAAAGGAAAGTGGATTCTGAGGATCAATAGGTAAGACTAAGTTCATGGGGAAAGAGAGATCCTTCTAAACGAAATACCTTCATGCTAAAACACATTGCCATTCACTACTATGGGCCAAGCATCTCCCAAGCAGAATGAATGGCTGGGGGCTTTTAAGGAGGAAAATAGAACAAGAATAAAAATTATGGAGTGTGCAAGAAGTTACACCTATTTGTATGCATAGAATGCAAGGTGTTCTCTAGAATGATTAATTTTGTTGTAGGTGGGCAGTTGTGGCATAAACTGTGTAATGAAAGCTGGAACAGCAATGAAGAATAATTAAAAGGTACTCGATGCAGAAATGACTACTGGATGTCTTTGCAGTAAAGTGATGGATTTATCTGGTTGCATAGGAGTGGGAGGTTTTGATTGCTTTTCTATTGATGGAGCTATATTACAGCTGGGTTGAGGGAGAAGTTAGGTTGTAGAAATTGATGGCTATGAAAATAAATTTTATTTGAGAAAAAATATTGATTCCTTCCCAGTAGAAAAGACAGGCCTAAGCATTATAATATATAGTCGTCTAGGACATTAGCCAGTTTTGTGTAAATTTGAAATCTCAATGCAGTGCTTTTTTTATTTTATAAATACAATAATCATACATGTATAAATTTATATAATATACTATACAATCTTTATTTCTTGTATTATTTTACTAGCTTATCAATTAGTTATAAGTTTTTTCACATTGATGCACTTTTTAATATTTGAGCAATAGTCATGTTTTATCTTTTTTGTTTGAAGTTTTTGTTTATCAAGACAAGATTTCATTGTATAATAGTCTTGGTTGTCTTGGAACTCATTCTGTAGACTAGGCTGGCTTCAAACGCACAGAGATATACCTGCCTCCACCCCCACCCCCACCCCCACTCCCAAGTGCTGGAACTAAAGGCATGTGCCACTACTACCTGACATTGTTGTGTCTTTTTGTAAACCTTTAAACTAGTAGCTCTCTGGATTATCTGGGATGTAAATCTGAAGTACAGAGAGAAGGAAAACTGTCATAGGGGATAACATACCAGTAGTACTCTTGGTCAGAGGCAACAGTCCTAGACTTGGCTAATCCTTTGAGACATTTTGAAAACAAAACCAAGACAGGACTTCTTGCTTTATTCACAGGGGAATTAACAGAAATCAAAGAAGAGTCAGAGATGAAGTAGCAGGTTTTAAGTCATGTGAGTCATGCTTCTCACCTTGGCCTTCCTACAAGGTGTGGTCTGATATCTGTCATTTCCCATGTTCAACCTCAGCCCAGCTCTCTGTGGTCCTGGTAAGCACAGACTTTGGCATCCCAAACATCTTTAATGAAAAAACTACAGAAGTGGGGAAGCTATGTGTGCCCTTCTGAGCAGTGTGATCGAATGTTCTCTGTCTGCTCAAGATGTGAATCATTTCTGCCTAGCATGTCCATGATGTGTAGGGCCACCCAACCATTGCAAGTTAGTTATCACTTAGATTATCCTGCAGACTGTCATAGTACTATAGTTGTACATTGAAATAAACCTCAATTTACTTAATAATGAGTGAAAAAATGATAGGTAACAATTTAGGTCTTCCATAGAGAAAGTTACAAACTGTTTATTTAAGCAAAAATGAGAAAGAAGTTCTTGACAATTACGGGAGAGTAAAAAAGACACCAACTGCCAAAAAAAATGCAAAGGTCCATAGAAGAATAAATCTTGTAAACTTGGTAAAATAAATCTGTGCTCCTTTTATTGCTTCACCTCAAACCATGGAAGTCCAGAAAACAGTTGCTAGATACTTATTTGTTTGGTTCCCTTCAGCCTCAGTGCAGACGTTGTACCTCAGTCCTGACAAGAAGGATGAGTATTATGTGATAAGAAAGGGAGACCTCAACCATAGTAAGTCATTTACTACATGATTAATGTCGTTCTATTTTTTTATCAGTTTTTGATCATCTCTTTTTGTGTCTAGAGTATCAATTAGACTTTACCACGTACATATATGAAGAAGAAAAAGTGTAGTGTATATATTAGAATTTATGCTTTTAGGGTTTTGTTATCAGAGTCACAACTTGTTTCCCAACAAACCAGGTTCAACTAATTAGGTTCATTCCTGATAAGGTAATTAAAGTAGCCAAATCAATGGTGGAAAATTAAGGAGATTTATTCAACATGTACACACTGAGATAGGAGAAAAATGATTCAATGATTTCTCTAAGTCTTAGTTTCTGGGTCCTGACATAAGGCTAAGGTTTAAATACAGGGCTAGAATTATCAGTATCTACAGTCCCCAGTGAAGGTGTTGTCCTGCCTACCCACTGCCCCACCATAGTCTCTTCTGTAAGGTGATCTAACCAATTGTAAACCTTTTGGGGGGTATGGAAGGTTTTCTCTATGATTTAGGCTTTTCCTTCTCCCAGCATGAGATTCCTGGAGGAATTGCAGTTTCTATGGGTCCATTGATTGAGAAGTCTGATAGTCAAAATGAGAGACACCAGTGTCTCCTCAGACTCTCTCCATCTGTGCCAGACTGGTTACCCTTTCAGGCATCCCTTGGGATGGTGGGACATGTATTTATTGGATTTGGGTGATGGTTGTACATGACATAGTCCCCAAAGGGAGTACGCTGTTTTTTATATTGTACTGGAAAAGTGCCTGGTCCAGATGTTAGCATTTTTTTCTCATATAATTTACAAATATGGAGACATTAATTGATTTAAAAAAATGACGAAAGACCAACTTCAGAGTAAAACCAAACTGACAAAAATCCTCAACATTAAAAAATAAATTCTCAGTTTACCTTTTGTCAAAAAAACTTATAAGCTCTCAAATTATTTTTAGATCTATTATTGTGACAGAAAGAGCATAACTAACCTAAATATTCCTTAAAATGTGATGACTGTAATTTAATATAGTATTATTTGTTCATGAAAAATTATTCATATGAAATTGGTATATTAATAGATAATCATTGCTCTCCTCTTTGTGTAGCAGATTGACCTCAACTAATTGAAGTAAGCAAAAGTCAAGATCTCTTGTGAGAACGGAAGGAAGTCAGGTATCTTTATGTTTAAATTCCCTCCACATAAATCTCTTTAGCAGCTGAACTTCGTATTAGTTTTAAAAATTCAATGGATGCTGACTCACAACAATTTATGTGGCAATTTACTGTCTCTTGCCTAACACCATATTTATCTTTCTAGAGGTGAGTATGGCTTGGATCCTTTTGTAATAGGGACATTTTTCAGGAAATTTTGCTTTTCTAGACAACTGAGTCATTAGAAAGAACACACAGGCTGGCAGTTTATATCCCAATTATTTATAAGGCACATCTTCACATGTTATGGTCCTTATCAACAGAAATAACTTGCATATGACCCAGCAGCTCCTTCTCATTCTTGCCCAAGCTCGTCTCTTTTAGTAAACATGTCAATAACATGAGCCAGGTATTTCTCAAGCATTTTATTTGCATCAAGATATTTAGCAAAAACACATTATAGTAGATCAAAGAAGGCAAAGTCATTTCCTCTGTCTTCACCAGGCCCCTCATTTCCATAAGCTGCTGATTCACACCCAAGCCAAAATCTCAGCCAGCATCTTCATTTGTTGACTGAATACTCTCTCTGCTTTTGGAGTACCACAAAGGTTTTCCATTGTTCATATCCATCCCACTCTTAGTCCTTCTCTAGGTAATGATCCTTAAGCTCACTGTGAGCAGTGACCTTTCACCTTCACTGTCTCATATAAATTTTTCAGGGTCTCTGTGTTGAATACTAGTGGTTCTGTCTTCTACAAGAGGAAGGAACATAAACATCAGAACATTGAAAAATTAAAGAATAACCCCAATTGTACCATGTCCTATCTTCAATGTTACTAACTTCTGCGTGACTTACAAGTGATACCAATTTTTGGTTCAGTTTCTAAGACTAAGACCATAACTATAATAGAGAAAGGGAAAAAGCAGTTAAAGTGGTACAAAATGTCAATTTAAAAATATGGATGGAAGAGAAATAAAATTGATGTATAACTATAGCATATGTTTGAAAATCTTCAAGTTCTAAGCTGTGATTTCTTCTCACCCATTCATACAACACTGTAGTTGGAACAATGGTTTGCCTCAGATCTTGTTTGTGCCAGGTTATTCATATGGAAGCAGATTTCCTGTTTACTATATTATTTAAGGCATAGAATAGATTGAAAACATACTTCTGTTTAGCTCATATGTGAATCTATTTCTAATGTATATTTGATCCGCTTCTGGGTAGGAGACCTAGAGAATATTCCTATAGGCTCTGGAATTAATAATGAGTCAAGGTTAGCTCCGTGTTATTTCTTTATTTCAGAACAAAGAAAAGACAGTGGATGTGCAGTTTTGTCTCTGTGTTAGTTCCCATCTTATCTCCTGCAGGAGGAAGCTTTATCTGATGATAGCTGAGTGAGATACTAAGTTATGGGTATATATAGAAGAATGTCATTTGGAGCAGAACAATAGTGTTTGGTTTTTCCCTAGTCTATCTAATCTCAGGTTCTTGGCCACTGAGCAGTGTTATGCATGGATTTCCTTTCACAGAATGAGCCTTAAATCTAATCAGATAGTGATGGAATACTCCCACTACTTTTGTGCCACTACTGTACCAGTATATAATACAGAGAGGTCACCATTGTCGATTAAAGGATTTATGGCTAGTTTGATGTTTACCTATTTCCCCTGGTAGCTTCAAAGTATCTTCTAGTACCAGCTCAGTAGGAGGAGTGAAGGCTTTAGTTACACACCAGCTCAGCTTCTCAATGTTCAGTCTGGTATGTAGGCATGTTCCCTCCTTTTTAAATGTTTTTATTGGATATTTTATTTATTTACATTTCAAATGTTATCCCCTTTCCAAGATTCCCATCTGGAAACCCCATCCCATCCCTCCTCCCCCTGCCTCTATGAGGGTACTCACCCACTCACTCATTCGCTCACTCACTCACTCCTGCCTTCCCATCCTGACATTCCCCTTCACTGGGGCATCGAACACCATCAGGCCCAAGGGGTATAACCCATTGGTTCATAGATCACTACCCTCACATCCTATTCTCCAGATGGCTGTCCTCAGATTCAAGGGAATCTGGGAATTGCCATTTCTGAGTGAAGCAATGGGAGTGGTGCTGGGATTGTATGATTAGAAGGAAGTAGGAGGAAATGGGTATTGGAGATAATTAGTAATGTTTGCCACAGTATCTAGAACCCTTAGGACATAAATGTGCATCTGAATACTTTGGCATAATATGGAGGACAGAGGCAAAGGTAGGGTAGTGTTTAGCATCCTAAAGGGCTCAACTTATTTACTCACTTGTTTGTGAAGTTAGGTATGAATATGATTGCTAGTCTGGAATGTGAATCTCATCTTAGAAATGGGTTCAGCAAGATTAGAATGTTTGTTTATACCTGTAAGTATTCATACAGATATGCTTCATAATGTCAATTGGCGAAAGCATTTTGTCAATGGACAAAACATTACCGTCTATGTAAAGTCATCATGTACTCAGCAGTTTTATAAAAATAGATTTGCTCATGGTTTGGTGACAGAATAAACACCAGAGAACAAGAATTTACCACAACTCTTTCAAACCCATGCATGAAGGCAGACTAAGTGAAATTTTTAGAAATGAGCTCCAAAATAAAAAAGTCAAAGAATTTGACAGAGAGCAAGGGGGTGATACAGGAGGGTTCTGAAGGAGGAAAGGTAATGGGGAAGTGATATAATTGTATTATAATGTGAAAAAGTAACCCTACTAATCCTGAGCTCAGACTGTTCATTATTTTAGTTCTAATATGGTCTTTTGGTGAGTAGTCTCTATCAGAGAGAACCTGAGTGGTTTAAAAACTAAGGGAAAAATAGACAAATGAGACTAACAGGGTGGGACTGGCTTTATGCCAAATATCCTTTACCAAAAGAATAATAGATTTAGCTCTCAGGCAGAATAACGAGCACTCAGGCCAGTGAATCCTCATGCTGAGACTATATTTCAGAACTCTTTGTGAGACACCTTTCATAAGTTTTTTGCTTAGAGCAGGATCTGTGCTTTATTGAACCTAAATAGCACAGCTTTTTTCCTCATTGTTCATTTATACATAAATGATATCCACCCCGCTCTGTATGTGTGTGTATGTGTCTGTCTGTCTGTCTGTCTGTCTGTCAGTCTGTCTGTCTATCCATGTGTGGAGATGAAAGCATTTAGAAGATTCTTGCCTTCCACTATGTGAATCCTGGGTATCAAATTCAGGTTGCCAGGCAAGTACCATAAGCTGCAGAGCTTTACTGGACAAGCTTTATCTATATTGAAGATAAAATGTCACCTCAATCAAGATCATTTTGAGATCAGTTGTTATCAATAGAAGTTTGACACTTCAGTGGCTTAGTAAGGTTCAGAGTAAACAGCCAGTGTAATGATTATTTGTCTAATGCCCTGACCACTGCAATGTAATCACAAACACAGCTTAAAGAACTGTCTACCTAGTTTTAGGAATTAGAAGGCATTTGCATTGTGAATAGCAATAAAAGAGCTGTCACTAAATAGAGGGCAGAGATTTCCTGTCAGTATCTTTCTGAGGTATGGACTTGAAGGTAAACTCCTGTAACTATCGAGTGAGTTGCTAAAGAGTAATAATTGAGAAATCTTAGGAGTAATGATGAAGGACTAAAGTACTAGGAAGGATTGGACTGTGGGAAGTGGGATATATTACGTTCAAGATACCTAATCTTGAACTTGACTTGCCTCTATCTCATCTTTAAGAGGGAATATACCCAAAAGTTCTTTTAACTAATAGATTATTTATTCTTATATTCTCCATGACTGATCTTGACTGTCATAACTTTAATTTTACTATATTATTTCATTGTATGATACATAGAAAAATCTTTATTTTACATCATGACCAAACTTAACTAGTATGAAGTCTTGAAAGATTATTTGAGTTTAAAATTAGAACAGGATATGCCTGCATTCCATGTTAATTGACAGTGTTCTACAACACAAAGAATTTCACAGACTATATGCTTCTCTAGCTTGTCACAGTATGAAAGGAATGTTGTATGGGTGAAGACATATAGGAATGAAGAAGATTCTAACCCTTGGGCAAGACACACTCCTAAAATGTTTACACATTTTTTGTTTCAAGAATGTCTTCAGAAGAGTAAAATACAATATCACAGGACTCTAGACTCTCTGATCTCAGTAGTAACTATAGAGACCCATTTAACTGCTAATTTTCCTTTCTCCATATGACCAGAGAGAAGCAGGACAGCCAGGGAGACTGTGAAAAGTGAAGACACAGATAGTGTCTTAAAACTGCAAAAGCTATAGTCTGATACTGCTTTTGTTTGAATTTTTTATCTCTATGGCTGAGAAAATTTGAAAGATTATAGTGTCCCTAAGATCCAATCTCATACATTCCAAATAAACAGAATTAGAGAACATAGTTTCTCAGAACGCCTTCTCTAGCATAATTTTCTCTTTATACAAAGCTTTATGCACCTTTAAAATATTCTCAACCTTATTGTCTTTACTAATTTTTTTCCTTTTAGCATTACCATGTTCTTTTTTAAAGAGAATTCTCTACTTTTTTCTCAGATCAATACTTTATTAAATAAAAACCACTTTCTTATTACCTTCCTAATAATGAACTACTTTCAAAACCTGCAGTTGATAAGATGTCTTTAAGAATAATTTGCATATTTTACCAACAAAAGTTCATTTTATACACACACACACACACATCACCCTTAATGTGTTTTAGATAGTGATGTAACTGTTCACATTGAGTGTCTTCTCAATAGTATAATCTTATAATTAAAAACCCATTTCCCAATAGTGATAGTGGTAGAACAGAATAATTTTGTGATAAGGCAGCATGGCATCTTTTTTTCTTTTGTTCCATTCCATTTGCCAGAGTGTTGAGATTATGAACCTCATTTACTCAAAAGTACCACGACTTATTCCATTACACAGTTAAGACAATTTATGAGCAAAGCTGCAGGCGACCTACTTGCATAGAACTGTGCTCTCGCAGGAAATTGCTCTGAGTCATTTCAGAATCATTTGTTCTCTTTGTTGGTGGTTCTCAGTAGTCATTGCAAAATATGCTTGGAAGGTAATACCATGAATTAGAAACAAGCTGGCAAGATCAGGCTGGCCTCTAGTTGGGATTTGTGTTGATGGTTTTCCATCAATTTCCACTGCCCTGGGGGTGTAAAAACAAGACTAAGTTCTTTCCCAGAATTCCTTAGCTGTGGAGCAAGAAGAGTGCACAGCTACAATTCTTTTCTGACCTAGGAGACTTCTTACTGAACCTGAGGGGAAGAAAGAACTTGCAATGAATGCTGAGGCATTCTGCTATGCTTTGCTGCCTCTTTCAGCAAACCCACTCTCTGTGGTATGTGTGTGAGGTTTCTGACTCATGAGACTCAGGCAGTTGCTGAGCCTACTTCACACTTTTAACGCTGTGATAAAATGGCTTGTTAATAAGTTAATTTCTCATTGTGGCAAGAAATGTGTGAATGCAAAAATGAGAGAACGTAAAGAAGGCATTCTCCATTTATATCATACTTAATATTACACTATCTCTCGTGAAACATCCAAAAAGGTCATAGAACAAAAATTATTATACTTGGATGATAATGATCTTACAGATTTAGAGGCATTTCTCTGTAGAGTAATTTTTTTCCATCAAAATGAATCAGCAACTTAAAAACACTACCAGACACTGTCTTATCTTGTCTAAAACATCCAAATCAGAGGGAAACTCAATATCAATTTGTGCTGTTTCAAACTGTATTTTAGAAACTAGAGAGCTCAACCAGAGAGCAGCTTTATAAATAACCTTAATACATTGTGCACAGAGTTCTTCTGTGTTTTCTCACTTTTATTTATGGTCTTTGGAAATCACTTGAGTTCCTGCTAAAAGCTCGCATTTTTATTACTACAGTTTAATCACGTACAATATAATAATTCATAATATTTTTACAATATTCAAACCCGCCTTTTTTTTGTCATCAGCTTGTAAAACTGGCAAATCGAAAGCCTTGCAGAATTTGAAATGGGTAAATCCATTCTTCCTCATACAGTGCCGATCTGCCACATCTAAGTGATAGCAATTGTATATTCTCAGTTTAAGAAGATGACGTGGTTATCTCAGCATCTCATATATTTAACCTGAGAAGCTGGGACCAGAATGACTATTTTAAGATACACATTCACAAGGAGCTGAAAGGGTTTGCAACCCCATGGGGAGAGAAACAATGCCAACCAACCAGAGCTCCCAGGGTCTAAACCACCAGCCTGGGAGCACATAGGGAGGGACCCATGACTCCAGCTGTATATGTAGGGGAGGATGACATTGTCGAGCATAGGTGGGAGAGGAAGTCCTTGGTCCAGTGAAGTCTGGATGCCCCACTGTGGGAGAATTTGTGGGTGGGGAGGTGGGAGTGGGCCGATGGGTGGGAGTACATCCTCATAGAAGCAGGAGGAGGGAGGATGGGATAGAGGGTTCCTGGGTGGGGGGTGAATGGGAAAAGGGGATCACATCTGAAATGTAGATAAAATATCCAATAAAAAAGACACACATACACACACACTTTTCATTTTACATATATATGTAAAATAAAATTATATATATATCTTCCACTCTCTTTCTCTTATAGGTCCTTTGTGCATATATATGTACATATGCTTCCAGTTTAGTGTTTTATGGGATTCCTGAGTGCTACTGTGTGGATCTCTGTTCTTATGTCTGTTTCTTGTGCATTTTTTTGGGGGGAGGGGAATCTTTTTTTCCTGTTTTGTCCTATTTCACTATATTAGTTTTTGTTCTATATTATTTCATTATTTTATTTAGAAACCATTTTTTTTCTAGTGAGGAACCGAAAGGGGAAAGGTGGGGAGGAATGGGAGAAGTAGGAGTGAAATTTATAATCAGGATATATTGTATGAGGCAAAAATCCTTTTTTGATAAAAGAAAAAAAAGGGTGTTATCTTACATAAAACACAATTGAGGGTTTTAATGAGCAGATCTTTATAAAATTCCTGGCACAGTTCTAGGCACCCAACAAAGTCTGCATACATGTTAAGCTCTGACTAGCTTCATGAATAATTCCCCTTCAACTATGGGATTTTCTTTCTTAAGATTTTTGTAATATTACATTGTACTTATTTATATGTGTGCAGGGCATGTATGTGCATGACATGCCATTTGCTCTTTATTATAATTTTTATTACATTATGGTGTGTGTGTGTGTGTGTGTGTGTGTGTGTGTGTGTGTATGTTTTCAGAGCATATGCCTGGCATGGCATTTGCTTTGAGGTCAGAGGATTCTTTGCTGGAATCAGTTCTCTTCTTTCACCTGTGGATACCACATACTGAATTCAGATACTCGGTTTGGTGGCAAGGACCTTCTCTAGATCCATTCAGTAGCTCTAACTATGGACTTTTACAAAAAGATATTTGAAGACAAGTGATAATGAATTGGCTTAATGGGTACTCTATTGGTAGACTCAACAAAATACTAGATTATAATCTAATAATTAGAGTGAGGTAGAAAGACAAGAATGAAAAGGTGGCCCAAGAAAAGGAACTCATGTGCCCAAGAAGAAGCTTAGCCATGGAGTAAAGCACAGAACAAATAAATGGTGGTGTCTTTTCTATTTCTTCACTAACATTGCTGCCTTGTTACATATCATATACAAATGTAACTTTAGTAGAATGTCAGTTTAGTAAGATTTTGGTTTTCAGATGTTTTGTGATTCTAATAATTTTGCTAATGTCCAACTCATGTTTGTTTTTACCTTTCTGAGGTATCCTTTATATGTCATAGACAGTAATTATTGAACGATATACAATCCTAACCCAGAGTTCTTCACGTTTTGTCTGTCAAGTATTGGGATTTAAGTAGCTGTTGTGAGGATTGACACTATGAAGAGACATGTTACAGTGGTAGAATGGGAAAGTCAGGGACCTTTTCCACATGCTAATTCCTCTGACCATGGCCAGCTTGGCAGATGGGTAAACAGAGACTTAATGATTTGCAGCATCTCCACTCACAGTTGTTTGGAGATTAGGCAAAATAAAATGTCAACATTTAGTGGAGGAAATGTTTCAAAAAATTATTCCTGAAAGTCATCTAATCAAATTATTGGCTAGCCATGGAGTTCTTCCTGAAAGTGGAAGGGTCCAGACGTCAGCCTAGAACTTAGAGGACTTCTTGCATAGGTACAGCAACAGAATGTTCTTGACTGGACAACGGCAACTCTCGTTTAATAGTCTTGTATACCACCACCTGATAAGCTTCCTTGTGGTCTCTGCAGTCTATAGTGATCAGAAGTCACATTCTGCTCCTACAGAGAACAACCCTGTTCAGTCCTCTAAAGAGTTTATCTAATTTATCCTAACCATGACACAGCCTCAAGTTTTGTCTCCTCCAAGTGGCCTTTTTAGAACACTTCTACCTTCAGTCAACTATGTATTGCCCAGAATCCTGCTTTATATTAATGGTGTGCTATTACTGAACTATCCTGCATTGTTTTCTTTTATTCCCCCAGAACTCAACTTTATTTTTCCAAGGATCTTATAAGGGCTGTGGAGGAAAACACTGATGTATGGCTTCTACCTCTAATGTATTTAAACATATATATTTTTGTAAGACTTACTTAGTCTTTGCTTACTGGGTTTCAATATACCAAATGATCCATTGACTGGAAGTCTGATTCTTCAAACTTTAACATAGTTACACATCTCTGGGTGTGTAGGCTTTCGTATCGAAAACTTTTGGCAGTTGTACAGCTATGATACTCTCATATGCTTCAGTAATGGTCAGGGATTCTGACTCAAATATTCAGTTGTGTCTGATATTTTATTTATCCCTTAGTTCAGAAGTAAAGTAAAATAATTCCTGTACAAAGAATCTGAGATGAAGATTAATCCAAAATCTCAGGTCTTGGTAATGAAGCCCAGAGAAAACAAGTCTTTCTATGGCTCTGATTAGGTGGCAATATATTCCCAAACATGTTTTATCACTAGAGTGGCGTGTGAGACAACCCACATGCAATTGTTTTTCTCGTCTAACAAAATGGAATGAAATGCATGGGTGAGGTAGTGAGGAGACCACAAATGTCTGTTAGTCAGGGTCTCAGATAGAAATATAGACACTAGGACAGATCCATGAAGAGTAGAAAAAACATGTAAGGAGAAATGGCTGAGGGAAAATGAAGAAGAGGAGCAGACAGAGGCTAGACTAACAGGATATCATGATGCCAATCTCACCCATTGAAGAAGAGAGGAAAGAAAGAATGAAGGAATGTCAAGAGCCATCTAGGAGAAACTAAAACTAGCAAGTGATCTTCCTGAGATGGTTCTGTCATGGAATAAAATCTACAACAGATTCGCTTCTTTAGGCAAGGCCAAGGAAATTACATTTGAGTAAAAATCCCCGTTATTAATAGTTTCTATTCTTATTATTAAATATATAACAATCACTAAGTATTGATCACCCTTTTGAAGCAGAGTTCTGCAGGCCTACAAAGATGTACTATCTTGTAGTGATGCTATATAGACAGATAGATAATGATGCTATAGCATCCCTGACTTGATTTCAATAATCATAGAAAGCTTTGAGAGTTTAGTTGCTTTGCTAGAAAGATGTAATAAAGTTAGAATCAAGAATAGAATTGCCCACTCCTAACAGTAAGTAAAGATTGCATAATAAGAAATACAATGAACTATCATAATTACACTAAAAAGAGAAACAGACTTGGGACAAATTTGTGTTTAAGGAAACACATTTAGGTCCAAGGATAAAGTCACAGATGTATACTACTATGATAAGGCAAGGCCATGAAAAAAAAAAACTGTTACTTTGAATTTATAATGAGTATATTATAATGAAACACTGCTTTAAAATTAATATCAACATCCTTTTGTAACTCCCATTTTATGTAACATTTTATCTCTGAGGTAAATTTCTAAAGAACACTCTGTCTAAGAAAGCATAAAAAGACCAGAGAAAATAAAGTTCTTAGTCAAATGTTTTGGCTTGAGCAACTCTGTCCCATCCATCCATCCATCCATCCATCCATCCATCCATCTTCCATCTATCCATCCAAATGCATATGTCTGTTGTCTACATGTACATGTGTAGGTGTATGTATGTAAGCATGCGTGAATACTTGTGGAGTTGATTGTGACAGATAGTCATGCTTGGCCACAGTGCATGTATATGAATGTTTGAATGTGTCTGTGCACTATTTGCCTGTATAAAGCATCTTAATTCTTCTCCTTTTCTTCCTTTCTGGTCCACAAAGAGTTAACCAGCATATCCAGAGAGGCTTCTGGCTGATTCACCAAAGAAAGAAGCACCAGAAATAAATCCTTTTACTTAGGCCCCTGCTGTTTTACTGTAAGGTGCAGAAACTGCAGACTCTGGCCTCAGAGGAACACAGACAGACCAGCTATCACTGCAAAGTAACTTAGACTTAAGACAGGTAAACATTTTATTGTAGAAAAGGCGACCCTAAATATCTTGAAAGAACAAGTCTTGCCCCCACAGAAGGTCTTCCCCCTTGGCTATCTTCAAGAGAGAACCTGAAAGAAAAACAGCTAGGGCTGGCCCGTGGCAAAGGAGGGAAATTTGGATGGAAGCCTCTTAGACTGTAGTGTAGTTATACAAAGTACTCAAATCAAATCACTATCAAAGAAGTGTCCTGTCTGTAAACAGTGGGATTACCTTTGTGTTGGTATACTTGATAACTCACTGAGGTTATCTGGGAAGTCATATGGGTACAATGTCAGCAATAGGCTCAATGCCCTTGTCTATGAGATGTCAGAATGAGTCATTCTCAAGGCAGCCCAAAGATGTTCCAAATGTAGTGTCATTATAAAATATTCTGTAGATAACCTAAAACAGGGTTTGATCTAAAGGGATCAATAACTGTGGATAGAGGACAATACCATGGTTGCTATATATAGAGTCCATATAGGAAGTGAGTTCATTTAAGAAGGCTATGATGTTGAGGTAAAAAAACAAAGAAATTTCTGATTAGCTCTTCATGAGGTTATGCCAGGTCTGGCACAGTTGTGGAAGGACGATGTGAAATGGTTTCTTCAGTGCTGATAATTGCTGTAGGCATAAAGCTTGTTTGCATAATAATGTACATATTTTACTTCATGGAAAGCTCTCCCTGCCAAGATTAATGATTCCATGATAATCAGAAACAGCACGATTTCTGGAAGTGAGAATGTGTCTGATAATCCTCAGCAAAATGGTATATTCTTTATATGGTGTATTCTTCAGGATATTTTTTATGGCTGTGGGAAAGAACTCTGAAAACATAAGTTCAAGAATACATAAATCAGTGTAGGAATTGTTCTATACAGGATACAAAATATAACTATACAACTATACAAAACTCAACTATACAAAATATGAGGATTTAATATGAATTGTATGAGGGACTTCACGTACCTGAAAGAACAGAGACAGCTGCACTAATGAGTCAGCATATTCAGAAAGATATTAAGAATGGAGACATGATTTGATCAATAGAGGAAAAAAAACTGAGTCATGAAAGAGAAAGGACTAGCTTTTTAAAAAAGACTCAGGTGGTTATATAATATTAATGGTAAAATGGAGTGATCAAAAGGGAATCTGGGGTAAATGATTAAACTGATATGCAATTCCTAAGGAAGTAGCTTATGTAAATAAAAAACTGGGCTTTGGTCTTGTATCCATCACTGACTCGGATTATTCTTCCACCTCTCCCATTCACTTCTTCCCCAGGACCCTCTCCTAAGATGAAGCTTGTCCTCAGCAAGGTTAAAATCTCGTGAGTTCATGGTAAAGAAAGAGTCTGAACAACGCCAGTTGATGAACATGACTAGACATAAGATTGCTATAGGCAGCATGTCCTTCCATAACTTACGTTAAAGCTATAACCTCAATGGAATGGCTCTGAAGTTGAGGTCTTTGGGACATAGCCAAGGTTAGATAATGTCATCTTAGGAGAGGGTCCTGAGGAAGAAGTGAATGGGAGAGGTGGAAGAATAATCCGAGTCAGTGATGGATACAAGCTGAGAACTGGATTATCTGCTTGAGATAGCTCTCTCTTACAGACCAAAGCCCAGTTTTTTATTTATATAAGCTACTTCCTTAGGAATTGCATATCAGTTTAATCATTTACCCCAGGTTCCCTTTTGATCACTCCATTTTATAACCTTAGGATCCTCATGATAGGATAAGCAGTTTTCTGAGGTTAAAAAATAAAAGAGAGAGAGAAAAAATTCTTGCTGCCTCATGAGGATTCAGGAAACAACAATTATTTGTAAGTCAGGAAAGGACTCTCAAGAGAAAAATCTTCTGCCATCTCAAGAATATGTCCTTCAGAGCTGTGAGACTCTGAGAACTGAGTGTGCACTGTTTAAATCATCTGTCTGTGAAGCCTTTTCATGGTCCAATAAAAAGACTAAGACAAATATTTAACAGAGGGATCTCAGCATCAAAATTAACATGCTTCTTTAGTTTACATGGGAAAATATTTTTGGAGAAATTTGCATGCCAAGAAACTGAATCCCTTACGTCTTGATACGCTCATTGCTCTAATTGCTGCTTCTCCTGATGGCTGTGTAGCTCTGTGGTTGGTCTTTCAATTATAATTCTCTGAAGAAGCCCATTGGATCAAAAAACCATAAAACTATTTGTGATAGCTCATAGAATTGTAGATGAACTAGAAAGTCAGATTTAAGCCCATGAACTGTTTTCTTACACTCTACTCTGATAAGACATGGTGCATTACACTGGGTAGCCACTACTCTTGTTACCATTGTGAGTAAAATAAAACAACCTCCTCTTTTTATTTAAATAGCACTCACCAGCAGAATCTGACTCACACAACCCCATGACTAGCTGCAAGGGAGGCTGGGAAAATAGTTAACATTCTCAGCTCTTTTAGGAAGAAGAGCTCTTTGTGCCCTAAAAAGATTCGTAAGTAGCAGAAATCTTCAAGTAAAAATGATATTCATTTTTAGAGGGAACATATGACACTGTACTAGAGTGAGCATCACCTCTACCTCAGTCATCCTTGCATCTTCAGTGCCCGAAGGTGCAGATTCAATAGCTATTTTTTAAATAAGTACATGCTTCTAAAGAAGTGCATTGACTCTAAGCTTCTCAAATCTGTATTTAAAGAATGGAATTGTAGATGAATTACAAATTGAGTAAATTCTGGCTTTTTTTCCCCTTCAGATGCTAAACTCCTTATAGAAATTTAAAAGAACTATTTTATTACTGGCACAATAACTTCCATCTAAATATTTGTTGCTAAAGACAAGAAAGACTTTTGATCTGATTTCATGGTTAATCTTGGTGGTCAACTAAACTAGATCTGGATTTATCTAAAAAGGCAAGGTTCTGGGTCCATCTGTGAAGGATTTTCTTTTCTTTTTTTTTTTTATTAGTTATTTTATTTATTTACATTTCAAATATTATTCCCATTTCCAGTTTCCCCTCCACAAGCCCCCTACCTATCTCATCACCCCTCTCCCCTGCTTCTATGAGGCTGCTCCCCCATCTACCCACCCACTCCCACCTCATGGCCCTAGCATTCTCCTACACTGGGGCATCAAGCCTTCACAGGACCAAGGGCTCCCCTACCCATTGATGTCAGAAAAGGCCATCCTCTGCTACATATACACCTGGAGCCATGGGTGGTCCCTCCATGTGTACTCTTTGGTTGGTGATTTAGTCCTTTGGAGCTCTGGGGGGTCTGGTTGGTTGATATTGTTCTTCCTAAGGGGTTGTAAACCATTTCAGCTCCTTGTGAAGGATTTTCTTGCCCAGATTATTTGAAGTGGGATGACCTACCTTAAAAGTGGGCCGCATGGTCTGGAAGAAGGAAGCTTTAATTTTGCCTGCTTGCCTTCACTCTACTTGGCAAGTTCGTCTACCTGGTTGCTACAGCTTCGGATGCTGATTCTAGGTTCTTTGGAATTCTAACACAGACAGATAATAAGCAGCTCTCCAGGAATCCTTCAGGCTGTTTGCGCCAGTTTGGGATTGATACACTATCCATATTTAAAGACTGAGCAAATACTGGGTTTTTGGCTTTCCTAGTGTGAGCCAGCCACTGTTAGATTATTCAGACCATATTCAACATGATAATCTAACAAAATCATTTTAAATGCATTCATTTTATCAGTCCAGTCCTCCAGAGAATGTGGCTAACACAAATGTTTAGCCAGTTGTTGTTCACTCTTTAAGCTTCTGTTTTTCCTGCTTGCTTCAGAGAGCTATACGATGAGTTGATGCTGGGTTCCTTTGTCTCTGTAACCCTCTACCCCACTGTAGTCTACCTTCCCGCAGCAGGAATTATTCCTTTATAATTTACTGCTATGTGTAGTACCCAACATGGGCTCTTCTTACAATATAGTTAGTGTATGTTTGCTGAACAGTATATAAGATCTATATAAGTATATAGAGTACTGTCTATAGGCAGTACTCTACTTACAGCCAACTGGAGAAATAATGAGATGTATTGTTATAACAGGCATTTGTGTGGTAGAACTGATATCATTTTCTCTTATTTGGTTCAGATTCTGAAAATTCTTTTATTCAATCTCCTTCCTGGGGTTTTAGATTCACACAACACCTGTTATATGAATATATTCATATCTTCTCAGAAAGCCAGGGATGGCAGAAAGCATATAATGGTTATTGATTTTCCTTAAAAATGGCATTTATAAACAGGCTTTCCTCATGTTGTTCACTTTATAAGCAATGCAGGAATACTGAATTTAAATAAGGAAATTGAGTGACTTCTAAAATCAGAGCCTAACATTTTAAATCACTACAATTCATTCCAGTGTAGTCTTGATGATACATATATGTGTCTGCATATTTCTTGGAGCTTCCAAATAAAAAAAATATAGCACTTTAGTGATACTCAGTGTGGACACAGCTTGAATGATTTGGCCTGTGACTGTGCTGTCATTTTTAGCATGTAACACTCAGTTTTCTGTTACGGCATCAGTAGCAGGACTGAGCTCACAGTGTGTGGGACTGGCTAATGGGGACATTTCATGCTGGCATCTGTCCTCCATCCTCTCTTCAGTCATCTCCCTCCTCTTCCTCTTTCTCTTCTGAATATTCTCTCATATGCCAGCCTGCTTCTGGGTAGAGTCCTCATGTGGTCATGCCTCTGATATGTGTCATTTCTGGATGGAGCTGCTGTTCTGTATACTTCTCTCTGCTCTCCTGGGCCCTGTTCTCCATGAAGCTGTCCTCAACCAGCTGTCAAGTTAAAAAACAGTAATGAATCATTAGCTGAAGAATCAATAGCTGATATGCATAGTGTCCCAGCCCTCACAGTAGAATTTGTACTCTTTTTCAGAAATCATCACTTGAAAATTGAAAAAACTAAAGATAATATTTGCAGTCTAAGACACAAGGGAGTATGAGTTGAAGGGGCATATAGAGTTTCCTAATAAGGTTTGAGCTGTGCTCTTTAAGGCTAATGGATTTTATAATTATATACTAAAAGATATGAAGTAAAACAAAAATGAGTGAACTTGTTTTAAAGATTTTTTCTTTTGCATACATGAATTTTTGCCTGCTTGTCTGTATATCTTATGCATGCCTGGAACCATTAAAGGCTAGGGTAGGATTTTGGATCCGGTGTTAACTAGAGTTATAAATGACTGTGATCCATCATGCAGGAGCTAAGAACAGAACTCCTGTCCTTTGAAAGAACAGAAAATGTTCCAATTGTGTAGCTCTGGCTAGCCTAGAACTTGTGACATAGACCATGCTTGTCATGAAGTCATAAAGTTCTACTTGCTTCTGAATTCTGAGTGCTAGGATTCAAGGCATAATCACCATGCTAGGAGCTGAGTGAACATTTAAAGATTGACTCATAAGTCTCTCTTTTGACTGACTGGACAATCACAGTAGTATTATGTGGCATACAGATAAAACTTTGATTGGGTTTTGGGCTTCATGAAATTATTTAAGACGAATACATTAAGCCCCAAAGCCCTTTACCTTGTTTAATTATGATGACAAAGAAATTATCTAGTAAAAATGAATAAAAACTTATAATTACAAGACATATGTCCAATTTCTAAACTACAAAGATGTATTTATTTAGCTCTTGTCCTCTGTCCCCTCATGGAAGGAATTATTTAAAACTAGACAGAATCCATTGATCCCTACAGCTCTTATGGTCTGCATATAAACAGATTATACATGCTAATTTAAGGAGTCATAAATTTTTAATGATTTCAGCACTAGTGGAAAAATGTCTTAACCACCCATACAAACAAGCAACCATTATCTGAGAAAAGGCAGTCTGTTGTACACCTCAATATTTTCATTTTTATTTACTATTATATTATAATATGCCATTTTATATTTGATGTAATTTTATATTTGATGGTATTATATATTTTATAAACCAAAGAAAGTAAGTGGCTTAGGCTTACCACTTCGTGGAATTTCACAATTTTTAAACATAAAATATGCATGATTATTTTACATGTATTGGGATGAAGGCCTGAAGAGAAAATCGCCCATTAAAAGTGTCACTTGTTACTGCAGCAATAATCAATAAAGCATTAAACATCACATTTTATTGCAACGAATGGAGAATAAACATAAAGACAGCAGTGCATGCTTGTAAATGGTATGCCTTGTAAATGTCAGGGAGGGCTTATTTAACACTAAAAGGCTTTAAGCAGTTGGGAAGGAAGCTTTAAAATTCATCCAAGACAGCTGAAGGTTATGTGAGGAAAGGGCAGCTATATATAGCATACAGGCACACAGGTAATGTAAAATATGAATGGATTAGAAAGACCCCACTGAATCTCCTTCTAATTGGAGTCTTCATTATATTTGGTATTCTAGAAAGAGCATGTATTGAAGGACGCAAGCTTGGCATTATGAATATTTTATTTGGTCTCTTGTTTTATATGCACATAAAACAGGCTTTCTTTTCTAACTTTGTGTGTGTGTGTGTGTGTGTGCGCACGCACACGCGTGTGTGTGTCTAGAAAGCAATTTAAAGACTCACAAAGAAATGAGGTTGAATACATGACATGGGTGAGTAGCAATTTTTTCTAGGGCATTGTCTTTTAAAGTTTGTAATCTGCAATGTTAACAGCACATGATATTTATTTCTCCACCCAACCAATTTAAACTTAGCTGAATTGTTTGCTATGCTGCTCTGAAAACTTGATGACTGATAGGCAAGATTCTTAGAAATTTCCCTCTCAACTTTGTACGCAGAGAATTCTGGACAGGACAATCATGACAATGAGGGAGGGCTGGCTTGTTGATGACAGAAGTCTTAGAGGCTCAGCTCAATCAAACAAGACATTTTAGTTACAAAATTGTGTGTGTGTGTGTGTGTGTGTGTGTGTGTGTGTGCGTGTGTGTGTGTGTAGTTTTGTTAAAGCAAAATTCTCTTTATGTGGTCTAATTTCAGTTTCTTCCCATGCATTTGCGTTAACTTCAAAGTACTGGGAAACCACTGCAGAAAATTTGAATGCTGTGTTCTGAATGTGCTGGATCAATTTAGAAAAGCAATCATACCATTTTGCATGTTCAATTTAGTGTTTCCCAGTAGAAAACAGCAACAAAAAAACAAAATAAGGCCCGGGATTGTTTATATTTTAAACTGAGACTTCTTACAGTATCCAGTGCCTTTTGGGAATCCAAAGAAAAGAAACAAATGGGACCATGCACGCTGTATCCTCTGCCTTTGGAAAACACGGTGCTCCAGAAGCTTTGGCTGTCTTGTAAGAACAGCAGCCCACCTTTCTGTAAGAGCGAACGTCAGCATTGCTAGTTTCTCTCACTAGCTCACATGAGGCAATCTTACAGGAGTTGCAAATGATTTATTTTTATTTTTACTTTTTTGTTTTTTGTTGTTGTTTCTTTTAAATTTCTGAGACTGAGAAATTTTCAGCCTTTTTAAAAAAATCATTTGCCTTAATTCCAGATTCTCTAATTGAAGGCATGAGGACAGCAGAACGGAATGCTCATTTCTGTACAATGCTTAGAATTGAACAATGACAAAATTACAAAACCTATAAAGAAATCACAAAGAATAATAGGAAAAATATTAGCTATAAGAGGTATTGAGAATATGGTATAGGTCTTCCTACAGTGTTTAGACGTGGATCACTGCCTTCCTGTTGTTATTAAACAATGAAAATTTATGGCTTAAACTCGCACACATTTATTGTCTTGTAGCACAACTATGAACCTTATGAACCAAAAGCACAGTCTTCCAAGAAATATCCACTTACCTGTTAATAGTGGCTTGACTGTGGTGGGGGTAACCACTGCCCTCTAATTATATTTTCAGACTGTTGTATTACTGTGCTGTTAGGGAGGACCTGCACCTGGTATTATAAACCCTGCTAACATCTGAAGTCCATGGTTGTCATAGGCCCAAGCAGGGAACTTATTAGTATGTAACAAGTCTTAGGGTTTTATTGCTGTGGAGAGACACCATGACCACAGCAACTTTTATAAAGAAAAACATTCAATTGGGAGCTGGTTGACAGTTTCAGAGGTTTAGTCCATTGTCTTCATGGAGGGCAGCATGGCAGCATACTGTGGACAAGGTGCTGGAGAAGTAGCTGAGAGTTCTATGTCTGATAGGCAGACTGCAGGAGGTGACACTGTAAGCCACTAGGCATGGTTTTGAGCTACAGAAACCTCAAAATCCACCTCATACACTAACATACTTCCTCCAACAAGGACACATCTACTCCAACAAGACCACACCTCCTAATGGTGCCATTTCCTATAGACCAAGAATTCAAACACGTAAGTCTATGGGGGCCACACCTATTCAAACCACCATAGTAAACTAAAGTGACACACCATTAAATTAATTTCTAAATGTAAATGCTGTGCTTATGTATATGCTTATACACATAGGAAGTAAGCAGCTCCCAAACTTCATCAGAGAACCATTTCCTATAATCAACAGCAGTGAAATACAGAAATTCATTGCTGCCCAGACTGAAGAGTATAAGCCACAGCTATGTACCCAATCCTGAAAAAGATATTTACACTAAAACTCTGGGAATATTGGGAGGAGGACAGGATGTAAGAGATGGAAGATAGGGTATATAGATGCAAAATGATACCTTCTAGCCATGTTACAAGTATTACAATTATTATATCATAACAACTTGCACTGGTTCTGCTCTTGTCAACAACAGGTCATAGATGATGTCCTAGTGATGGTTCCCAATTGCTGTGATAAAGCACCATGACCAAAAGCAAACTGGGAAAGGAAGATTTTATTTCAGCTTTCAACTTTTAGGTCACATTCATCACTGAGGAAAGTCAGGGCAAGAGCATGGAGGTGAAGTAGAAGCCATGGAGGGGCCCTGGTTACTGGCTTGCTCCCCTTGAATTAACTCAGCATAGTTTTTTATACCACCCAGGACCATCTGCCTAGGGGTAACACTGATAGCAATAAGATGAACCCCCAGATATCAATCACTTATTAAGGAAATACAGACTTGCCTACAAGCAAATGTTATGGAGGTATTTTCTCAATGGAGAATCCCTCTTTCCAAATGACTTTAGCTTGTGTTAAGTTGACATAAACCATCACGGGTAAGGTGGAGTAGCAAAGAGCCTACCTTTACTTCTGAGCTATCAGCTATGGATAGACTCTGGGAGAGGGGAAATCACTATGTTTAGTTGCATGCTCACAGCTGAGTCCATCTGGCACCAGTGGATATCATGGTTATACCAAGGTCCCCATTGGGTTACAGAACAAAAGGAACATGAGAGAGAGACTAGTAGGAAGAAGAGAAGTGGACGGGAGTTGTAGTGAGGTCAGGACTAAAATGGTCTGTGTGCACTGTGTACTTGGTGAAATCGACTACAAATGAATTTAATTAATTGGAAAAGGACTCTAAATTAGATCTTGCAGCTGTATTCCTTCTGTAAGCTACAAAGACACATCTGTTCCATTGCCTTTCCATTGTTTCCCTTTTTTTAAAAAAACATGAAGAATGATTTTGGGTTTAACAAAGATATTTCAATAGAGTTTAAAGAATGAGGGTTAAATGAGCATGATGCCCAGAAAGAGACAATTTACGCCTGAGAGCACAGAGTGCTGTAGAAAGCAAGGCATATCCCAGTGTAGAAGACTCCTGAAGACACCTTCATTGAGAATTTGTCTTTGCCTCTGTATTTTTTATTCCTTCTTTCTCTTTTACTTTACTTAGTCATTTGAGAATTTTGTAGAACATTGTGTTCACTTCCTTTCTGAGTTACTTTCAGATCCACTACCTAGCCTACCCACCCAACTTTGTGTCCTCCTTTTAAATCTTGGCTGATGTCTGGCAAGGTATACTCAGAGAAAGCGGGCTTGTCCTCTTGCCACAGTTATTTGTCAATAGCTCCTTTAGTAGGACTTGGTCTTTACATCCATCTCCCCTCTCGCTCCTGGAATTGGTTTGACTTGGCTTGCACAAGTCTTATGCATGCTGTCTCATCTGTGTGAGTTTGTATAGGAAGGTGTCTGGATATATCTGGAAGACAGTTTTCTTATCATCATCCACAACCATCTCTGACTTTAACATGTTGTTGTTTTTTTTCTTCCACTGCTTCCTCCATCCCAATGGTCCCTGAGCCTTGGGAGGAAGGTCTGTGAAGGAGATGTCCCATTTAGGGTTAATCACTCCCTAGTTTCTTATTCTTGGTACCTTGCTCAGCATAGGTCTTTGTGTTAATATACTGTCTATAGAACTTTCTCTGATGAAAATTGAGGAATGAATTAATCTATGAATATAATGAAAAGTCATTAGGAGTCAATTTAATATATTTGTTTAGCAAAATAAACACCATTAGGGATACTACACAAGATGAAACCACATACTTATCATCATTATCCAGCCTATAATTCATATTTTTTTAATTTAATTTTATTTTTTACTTATTCACTTTACATCTTGCTCATTGCCCTACTCCTGATCATCCCCTCCCACAATTCTTCCCCCATCCTCTCTCTATTTTTCTTTGAGCTGGTGTGGCCCCCTGAGTATTCCCCCACCCTGGGACTTCAAGTCTCTGAGGCTAGGCACTTTCTCTTCCACTGAGGCCAGACAAGGCAGTCCAGCTAGAACATATCCCACATACAGGCAACAGATTTGGGGGAAATCTTGTTTTATTGTCTGGTGTGTATGTATGTGTGTATGTGTGTGTGTGTGTGTTGGTCTATCTGTCTGTGGTATACAGAAACACATGTGTGGAGGTTAGATGTCAAGTTTTCAGGAGTGAGTGCTTGTCTACCTTCTTTTAAGGAAGGCTTTCTTTTGATTTTTGTTTGTTTTGTTTTTGTTCTTCTGCCCTCAAACTACTTTATGCAATACCTGGAACAATTCTCCTGATAACAGGGCTATAGTTAGGGTTACAGATACCAGTCCTCCTCACACTCTACTTTTTAATGTGAGGTCAAACCCAGGCTTCCAGGGCGTTTCATAGTGCTTTTATCTGTTGATCCAGCTCTCTGAGAAGTCATTAAAACCATCCACATGTCTTGGATCATGGGTCCATATCCTCTCTCTATGTTCTTTGATTTGTCCACAGCATCTCCTCTGCATGTGTTCTTTCTGCTTCTCTTCACAAAGATCCCTGTGAATAGTGTACTCCCCCAGGTATGCCATTCATTCATCTCAAGATTCTCATGCTAAGCTCCCTCTCTCTCTCTCTCTCTCTCTCTCTCTCTCTCTCTCTCTCTCCCTCCCTCCCTCCCTCCCTCCCTCCCTCCCTCCCTCCCTCCCTCCATATGAACACACACACATTTATAGGCTAGGCATCACAATGTAAACATCTCTGGATATTATTTTGCTTACCCTTACATAAGTAGTAGAGCAAGTGTCATAACTCTATGGTCTGCCTGGTTTTTGGTAGCTGATCTTTATTGACTTTTGTTTTGAAACTCCTTTCAATACTTGTGGGAGGATAGTATGATGTCTAAATGATGAGTTATGCAAGGAACAGGGGTGGTATCTTTTAAGATCTTTAAACTCCATCCCAAAGCATTGTTCCTTCATGTATTTAACATTAGCAAAATTGATTCCAAGATAATATGATTTTTTTAATTTGAATTTCTTTCTCCATTCAATTTCAATATGCTCATTTCCTGTACAGGTGTTAATGAGCTGTGAAATGGCAGGATTATTAGATAATATTTCTGAGAAAAGTAATATATGCTAGAGAACTGAATCATACACATGATAATAAAGCTATGACCACTTAGTGTGAACATATTCCTACTTAAGGAGTAATGGGATTGCAATTACTGTATTATTTGTAAGGAAAAAGGTCTTCCAGAAAAAACAATGACAGTGAAATCATGACAAGGTGGCATCTTTGTCCACTCTCCTGACCATCAGCCTCAGCTGAGCCTGCAAGAGAGGCACAGTCTTTCATGCTCTTCACGGGACAAAACAAGCAGGAAGTTACTTGGAGTTCATAATTTTTTTTTGGTACAACTTTCTATACATTGACATTTCACAACAATGAAATTCTAAGTGTGGTCAGTCTTCCAGACCCATGGTTCTGCATCCACATAGTTAATCAACCACATAAAGAAACCCTAAGGGGGGAAAGTTTGACTGAGCATGTGTACTGTTCTTCCTGTCTCTATTCCTAATTAATACAACAGAACCATGATTTAGGTACAGTCTAGATGGTATCAAGCACTGTCACGAACTCTAATGCTCTATTTGGCTTTTCTATTGTTGTGATGTAACATTCTGATCAAAAGCAATTTGGGCGGGGAGGGATTATTTAATTTACACTTCCAGGTCACAATCCATCTTGAGAGAAATCATAGTAGGAACTTGAGCAGGAAATGAAGCAGAGACATGGAACAATGCTGATTACTGGACCATTCTCTAGCTTGACCCCCCCAGCTCACTTTCTGATACAGCCTAGGGATGTTGCTGCCCACAGTGGGCCGGGTTCCCCAAATCAATGAATAATCAAGATGATCCCTCCCAGACATACTCAGATACCAATCTGACTTGAACAATCAGTCAATTGAAATTGCCTCAGATAATTCTAAGTTGTGTCAAGTTGACTGCTGATACTAACTAGGATAATAGGTATGATTATCTGGAAACTTGAACATATTTTATGTGTAAATATCATAGCATTTTAAATAAAGGACTTAGGAACTTCCGCAGATTATGATATTCATAAGGACTTTGGAGCCAGTTTCCCTTGAGTATCAGTACATTTGTGCTAGAGCTAAGCAATTTGCTATAATTCCTTCCTGAGACTTGCTTTCTGAACTTTTATATCAATATATAGACCTATATACCTACCTTTCATGTTCTAGTACAAATCTTTTAAGAGTTATAATACGTGCATATAATTCATATTTTATGTTAAAACAATTTCTACAGATATACACCACCCTGTCTTGCAATACAATTAATTCTGAGTAATTATATTCTCAGTATACCTCACAAAGATAACTATGTACATAGCAAAAATTATCAGGACTTTGGTGGGATGCCTGATTTCTTCATCTTATTTCCTACTAAGAATCAAACTTTTCCATGTGCTTTGAGTCCAGTCTTTTGTGACATCCTTAATGACCATCACATCTTGAATTGACAGATTGCCCAGATCAGGATGACATGTCTGTGAGTGATTATCAAATATCAGTCTGCTTGATAATTTTCTTTGAAAAAACACAATACTACCCTAAAGCCAGTAAGGAAAAATAAATTTAAAATCAGAAGTTTTCTAGCAGGCTAGTAGGTTGATGCAAACTTTCTCCACTATTACAGCCAGTTCTCTTAGCATTGTCTGCATCCTCAGTCCTCCGAGCACTTTTATTCAGTTTGATCTTTTGTTGTTGCTATTAGTATATACTTCAAGCTTTAAGAAAATGTGGTGAATAACATAATGAACATATGAAAATTTTCAGTCACTTTTTGTCAAATCTCAATATTATGAAGAAAATGATCGATAATGTTAAGTAATATGCTTTAATTAAATATATTTTAACTCAAACAGAGTTACATTACTTCCCCCATTTCTTTTCCTCCCTCCTGCCCTTCCAAGGTAACCCCTAGAACTTATCCCATTCCCTGAGAAAATTGACAACCTAATTTTCTTTTATTCTTGTTGAGTTATACTTGTGTGTGTGTGTGTGTGTGTGTGTGTAAAGATATGCACAAGCTCTTCTTATAATCCCTCAGTGCTATTCCACTCCTCCCTTAGAAAAGTTTTCATGATGTTTCAAACTTGTATACATAGCTTGCTATCATATATTGATATATAAAATGGAGGAATACTTGATGATTCTTAAACCCATATGAATGATTTCTTCCTATAGCTTGATTTATTTTTCATTTACTGTGATTTACAGACTTTTTCCACTGACACATACATCTCTAGTTTTCTCACTTTCTTCTATTTACAGATCTTTATTACTTTAGTTTGCTTACCCATCATCCCTTCAGTTGCTGTTAGACTGTTATCAGGTTTGTTGTGCTGAAGGAACATGCTGCAATAAATACTGTGGAAGCTTTCCAAACCATTTCTCTCATGAGTAGAATGGTTAGGGTAGAGGCAATGTGTATATTCAAATTTCCTAATTAATTTTAATTTACTGACATTATAACATGAAGTAGTTTTCCCAAATGAGGATACTTATTTTGTTGCTTCCATTGTGTTTGAAGAATGTTACTATGTTTCCTTTAGTGCTTTTAGTTTTAATGTGTGAAATCATCTCCATCCTGACTCCATCATGAGAACTCTTCACTGCCAGTGTAGAATGTATCAGGCTCCCAACACTGCTGTCAGCCCCAGACATTTCACTTAAGTATTTATATGTTTTAGTTTCTGAAGTTGTAAGAGTTTAATGACAAATGAAAATTCTCTTCCATTTTTAAAATTTATTCACAATAGTAAGAAATACTTATCCTAGCTCTTGCTTTTGCCTTTTTATATTAGTAGAGAAAAGAACTAGACCCTAAAGGATAGTAGCTGTCTTTGTGTTCTGGGTTGAAGAATTTAGATTTCGATTAATTCAGTCATCACTTACTGAAACTCCATCAGCTGTGATACCAGGTTCTTACAGATGCTCAGGGGGCATCCTTTGACTCACCAGGTAGTCATCACTGCAGAAGACTTGATCCCAGGAAATTTCCTAGAAACAGGACTGAGATCTAAGTTGGTAAGTAGGTGATAGATATCTGTTCTCATTTTCCTTCTCATTGGACACTGAATGCCAAAACAGAGCAAGACATACTGAACATATTACTCCAAAAGCAAGAAGCTTGGACAGGAATCATGAATTCTGATCTATGAATTGCTGCCAACTGTGAATGTTGAAATTCTCAGGTGTCCTAGTCATAGGGAATATTAAACTGCTTTTACTTTTCCTACATGCAAAGATGACTTTAGAATTCTATGTCTTGATGATACCTTTCCTTAGACACAGAAGGCCAAATATACCCATATCTGTAATTATATATCTTTGTTTCTATTGGAACAATGTCTTGTTGCTTAGGAACTAGAGTAATATTCCATTAATACACATTCAATCTTTTTTCCATTTTACTACTGTGGTTATAAGGTTTCATTAAAATATGTGCCCTGTGATAAATTTGTTGGTTTGGAATAAGTATGTACTGTGTATATTAAGTATAAATAAAATATTCCACCTCCAATTTGCCTCTCAATTTATTATCCAATATAACTTGTTTTCTGCAGAAAGCAACTGTTTATGTACTATGAAAAGTGCACAGTTCAAGGTGATTTATCCAGCATCCCATCAGCAGGCGCTCTTTCTAGCTGAGCATTTCTCCACATGGAGTGCAATAAAAATTAATATTTATTATGCTTACATTGAAAAAATAATGATACTAAATCTTCACAAAAATTAGCTAATCTGACTCCATAATTGTATGTGTCAGAGAACTGAGGCTCTGAGAACTTGTCTTCCTCATGTCTACAATTACTGATGGTCTGGGTTTGAAGGCTGAGTCTTGTGTCACATGATGCCAAAACTCTCATCATTTCATTATTCCTCAACTAACATTATCTTGCTCCATATAAACTGTCTACTTATAAGCCTACAAATCCATCAACCAGTGCAAAAATGATCTCTGTAGTTTTTAAATACTCGAAGCATTTAATGTTTAAAACTTCTGTTCTGACAGTGAGTCACAGTGATTGCACATCTAACAAACGCCAAGAACAAATTCCTTCCATGCCTTCTGTGTAACCACACTCATCTATGCTGAATGTTGCCTCTTCCTTTCTTAAACCCGCTACTACATTGTCCAAAAAAACAGAACATACAAGAATATGAGTATGTAAAGATTAGGTAGTATATTAGTCACATAAACACTTTGTTCTCAAGATATAAGCTGAGGATTAGTGTGTGCTGTTTATTGAATCCTATATCGTCTTCCCTTTTGGAATCTACCAACCCAGTGTGAAATATAAGTTTTCTGTTCCAGCAGGACATGTTTGATTCTGCACCTTGAATCTTTGCTGTTTTGGTCATTTTTCCTCCCACTCAGTGTATCCAGACCCTGACATATCTCTAGAGTTAAATGAAATTTTCTCTTTTTTTCATTTTTTATTGGTTATTTTATTTATTTACATTTCAAATGTTATTCCCCTTCCCAATTTCCCCTCCACAAGCCCCTTATTCCCTCCTTCCTCCCCTTACCTCTGTGAGGGTGCTCCACCAACCTGCCCACCCATTCTTGCCTCAGCAGCCTGGGATTCCCCTATCCTGGATCATCAAGCCTTCACAGGACCAAGAAGCTCTCTTCCCATTGATGCCAGATAAGGCCATCCTCTGTTACATATCCAGCTGGAACATGGGTACTCCCTGTGTACTGTTTGGTTGGTGGTTTAGTCCCTAGGAGCTTTAGGGGCTCTGGTTGGTTGATACTATTGTTCTTCCTATGAGGTTGCAAACCCCTTGGGCTCCTACAGTCCTTGCCTTAACTTCCCTATTGGAGTCCCTGCACTCAGTCCAATGTTTGGCTGTGTACATCCACATCTGTATTGGTTTGACACTGGCAGAGCCTCTCAGGAAACAGCTCCTGTTAGTAAGCACTTCTGGGAATTTCTGATTTCACTGGGGACTCAGTTGTATTATCTGATATTTTTCTGGAAACTGCCTTATGAGATAATGTATTGCTAAAGTGGACACATGAGAGGATGTTTTGCTGAGAACAGACACGTGGTGTTTTTCTGGAAGTTGCCTGGTAAAAGGGCATGTGATGTTTTGCTGGAGTGGATACTTTAGAGGACAAGTGATGTTTGGAAAGAGTATAACTATAACCGAACACACAGTAGACAATGCTCTTGTATTGGTTCACCTTGCAACAGTTTGCTGCTCATCTTTTGGCTTGGCTGAGGCTTGCCTTCTCTGACAATGGTCTTGAATTAGTTAGCCTTGCTTTCTTCACTGATCAGTCATGATTTCATAGAAAGAAACACACCAAAGTACTTATGGTGATATTTCAGGTGCTTCTTGACATTTCCACAGACTCATGATGGTTGGCAGAGCCTTGTGGTTTCTTCTGGATCAAGCTGCTATTACTGATTCATGTTAGGTATTTTGCTAGTGGACTGAATTGCTGACAATGAAGATCAAAATTGCCCCCAAAGAACTATTTTTACACAGGTCCACAACCCTTGTTTCCTATTAACCATTCTTTCCCCCTACTTCTAGTGGGCGATAGGCTAGAAGAGACATTGATGTATTTAAGAACCATAGTTAAAATAGGTTTTGAAAAAGCTAAGCCTCTCCAGCCTGCTGATTTTGTAGCTCCCATGTCCAGGAGGAGAAGATACAACTCTAGCAGTTACTGTAGTAGCAGTGGAGGTAGAGCTGGGTACCAGATGGGGACTGCTGTTGGCTACTGTTTCTGGAACTCTTACCTAGGCTTTTTTATTTTTGCCTTAGTTCTTTCTCTTGCTCCTTATACTGCCATTTCTCATTCCCTAGTTCTTACCAAGTCAGCCCCTATCTATCTGCCATATCAGCCCCAAAGAAAATCTAATTTGTTGCCTTCTTCATAAACAATGTTGATGTTTCACAAGAACTTGTGACTAAGATGGTAAATAAAATAAATCTATTTCTTCATTTTGATGATAGCTCAACACACTTGTTTTCTATTTTGATATAAATATTAAACTCTTAAACTTCTTTCATGTATTTTTTCAAAAGTAACCTCATCCAGAAATATTAAGTAAAATGAACCATTGAGAATGCCCTAAATTCTCAATATTGGAAGGATTGCTATTGTTAAGGGAGGAAAAAGCAGTAACTGAGGTGATATTTCATAAGGGGAAAATCAAGTGGGTTTCATACATGTTTGTTACTTGATTTGTATTCATAGGATTACTCTGATATTTAGTGTGTGTGCATGATTTTCTTTCTCATGTGTGTGTGTGTGTGTCTGTGTGTGTGTGTGTGTGTCTGTGTGTGTGTGTCTTAGTCAGGGTTTCTATTCCTGCACAAACATCATGACCAAGAAGCAAATTGGGGAAGAAAGGGTTTATTCAGCTTACACTTTCACGTTGCTGTTCATCACCACAGGAAGTCAGGACTGGAACGCAAGCAGGTCAGGAAGCAGGAGCTGATGCAGAGGCCATGGAGGGATGTTACTTTCTGGCTTGCTTCCCCTGGCTTGCTCAGCTTACTTTTTATAGAACCCAGGACTACTAGCCCGGAGATGGTACCACCCACAGTGGGCACTCCCCCCTTGATCACTAATTGAAAAAAATACCTTACAGTTGGATCTCATGGACGAATTTTCTCAACTGAAGCTCCTTTCTCTATGACAACTCTAGCTTACGTCAAGTTGACACAAAACCAGCCAGTACGGTGTGTGTGTGTGTGTGTGCTTGGGGAAACTGTGTAGTAGAAGACAGATTTATTCCTTTGTGGAGAGTTCTTGGCTAGCTAGACTATGTCTTGTAGGCTTGTGGCTGGCAAGCGTGGGGTAACTATGTCGATAACTATATGGATCTGTGTGTCTCTGAGACATCATTAGAGAAGGAAGTCAGTAAAATGGCACTAAATCACTTTAAGAATTGACATAATGCATTGTCATAAAACTCTGATTTTGTCAGATTCTTCCCTTGTCTTAAATTCTTCTTAGCCAAGCAGCTAGGATGATAGAAGGGTGGTGAGCTGTGGTCTCTATGGAGATAAATTGATGTCTCTTACTTTGACCTGAGAAAGTGACCTTCTTTGGAAACAAGGTATTCGAAGGTGCAATCACGTGAGGATCAGGGCACTATCTATACTTAATTTTGGTGATCCTTATAAAATGGCAAACCATTTGAAAACAGAAATATCAATAGAATGCCACCTAGCACACAGGCATGACAGGAAAGATGTAGCTGCATGCCAAAGGACAGAGGAGTGACAGCCCCACCAGAGCTGGGAGAAGCCAGGCACCAAAGGGATTGGGATTCTGTAGACATTTTTAATACTTTCTTTACTCTGTCTTCAGGCTCCATTTGGTGCTTTAAGCCACTGTGTTTATAGTTCCTTACTGCAACTCTGGAAAGCTAAATCAGAGAGCTGAAGTGAAGCATAAGAAATGGAAAATGCTTGTGTGCACACGTTTCCCATTGTTCTCCTACATTGAGAAGGGAATTTCTCCTATGGAACCAACAACCTATGACTATGCACAGCTTTAGGGCCTAGCAGGGCTCCATCAGGGAACTCTGAGCAAACAACACCATCATTATATGAGTTTAAAGCTACAAAACATAAGTGCATTAAAGACCCATCTCTTCCCACTATTCCTTTTTGTGTGATTATGATACAGGAAGGAAGGTGGTGTTGGTGATAAAGTGGGCTGTTTGTTCTACAGAGTTCTTGTGGAAAACACACGTAAATGCAGGCGGCATCTGCACATTTTTTCTCACAAACCATCTTTCATGTTAGATGCCTATGGTTTTATCTACTACACAGAGAATGGCTGTCTGTTTTACCAGGCCCAGGATTTGGGTGAGATCAAGGTTTGCATTGCTGAGGGTAACTTGAGAAGCAGTGCTACAAAGATCTAATACAGTTGTCAGCACTAGGTGGCATCAAAGAGCCTGCACTTGTCCTGGTCTTCAGAGCTTGCCAGGTCCTGGCTGAATTTAATGGGCTCTTCCTTCCTTGCTTTTCTTTTGCCTCCACCTCACTGTGAAGCAGATACTTTGTGGTCTGATGCTCTGCTTAGCTGTAGATAAGGCTGTCGATTCCCAGAGAATCACAGTTCTCTTGAAGGGCAAGATGGAGGTAGAGATATCTGAGTGCTGTGTTGGGGAGACGGGAAAGAGACTTCCCCTCTTCAACAACAGGCTTTTGAGAAGAGTTACTCCTCACTTTCCCTGACCCTTCCTACAAAGCCTGTTGAAGATGAAATCTACTCTTCCTAGGACATTGTTGGTAGTAATAGTGGTTAGATTTTACCAAGAGATAGCCAGTATGATTGGCTGCATCTTGCAAAATGTGGTCCCTGGAGCCAGTGTTCTCTCCCTGTGCTCCTGGAACTGGGAACTGCGTTTGAGGTTATTAAGATCTTCCTGTAACTGAGCACTGACTCACATTATCAACGCTGATATTTTTTTTGTGGAAACAGACATTTCTTTCTAATCATCTCTCCTCATATGTGGCAGACTTGGTCAGCCAGTGCTCATGGCTTTGAGATTGGTCAGCATATATTATAATTTGTTTTCATGTAATCAACAACAGTACGGTCAGATGTTGACCTCTATATAAACCTTTGGCTGGGAAATGGTTTTCTGGTTTGTGTGAACTATAATTTAAAGACATTATTTAAGCAAGTGAAGTCACAAGGCTGAGTTTGAGTTTTAAAAAATTGTGAAAACATCGGTAAGAAGACATATGAATTCTGTTTCTTAGAAATCAGATGGAGTTCAATAGAAAAATCTAGATTTTCTGCTTCATTTGAAGCTGCTACATTTCACATATTAGTCTACTTCAAAATGTAGGGTTACATAAATCTTTTTATTTGGTGCATTAAATAGTCTGGTATCACAGTTTGGCCATTAAGGTTTTCTTTTTTTTTAAATGCAGCTCATGTTTTAACAAATATCACTCAAGTATACTTGGTAGATTTTACTTAAAATTAATATTTTAAAGACATAATATTCTCTTATACTTCATCCTTTCTCAAACAGTAAAAATGTTTGAATAAAAATAAAATATTAGTTTTACTGGCAGCTGATTGTGGGTTAAAAGTGCCATCTAGTGGTTATATAAGGAAGTTTATTTAACTCACAACAATAGTGTAAATTTATTTTACTTCCATATTAGAAAACAGTGCAGTTAATAGTTGGTAAAATTATCCATCATCTGGATATGGATTCACTAAGACAGTATATTATAGGGTATGACAACGCTATACTCTGGATTATGTTGGAATCAGCAAGTGGCATGGGACCAGCTGGTTAAATAAAACAAAGAAGACATAGAAGACAAGAAGCCAAAGGAGTTTCCTGCTGCTCATAAACTTTTCCTCAGTTTTTTTTTATATCTAATTAATGTATTAAAATCGAACTCCTGTGAAAATAGACAAAATAGATCTTTTACTCTGTCTCTTTCTGTCTCTCTGTTTCTGTGTGTGTCTCTTGACTCTATCTCTGTATGTGTGTCTTCTCTCCTCTTTCTGTCTCTATCTCTCTGCCTCTGCCTCTGTCTCTCTCTCTCTGTCTCTCTCTCTGTCTCTGTCTCTCTCTCTCTCTCTTTCTCTCTCTCTCTGTGTGTGTGTGTGTGTGTGTGTGTGTGTGTGTGTGTGTGTGTGTGTAGAGGTGTGCTTGAATACAGGAAAACAACTCATTTAACTGTTCCTTCAGATGTTCCTTTCTCATGGTCACATGTCATGATAAATGCAGGGAGAAAGGAGGTGCCATCATTTTCCTCAGGAAATCTCTTTAGGCACTGGCTAAGAGCAATGAATGAACTGGTGGCATAATTCCAATCTCATCCATTTTCTCTTGAGCCCAAAGTCATGGGCGTCTGCCAGGGTTCTTCCAGCAGGTTCCTCCTTGCTTTCTTTCCTTCTCTCTCTGAGGATAGACCACATCTGTATCTTTCTACCTCTCTGAGGATATACCACTTCGCTGTATGACCAGCAGACATAAAACCCAGAATCACATTGAATTCTAGGGAATGTTTGTGTCAAAGTGATTCCTGTTTCCATTTCTCACTCTATTGCTTTCTGGCAATAACAACTCAAGATTGAGGTGTATGGTGCTTTAGCATCTCTCTCTCTCTCTCTCTCTCTCTCTCTCTCTCTCTCTCTCTCTCT
>NW_021620926.1:142595-190623 GCF_004785775.1 Grammomys surdaster
TCTCTCTCTCTCTCTCTCTCTCTCTCTCTCTCTCTCTCTCTCTCTCTCTCTCTGTGTGTGTGTGTGTGTGTGTGTGTGTGTGTGTGTGTGAAACACTTAAAGAGGAGGCTTAGAGGGAAGATTTAGGACTCTCTCTCACCTCTCCTCTTTCTTGATGACGGCCCCAGGACCTTCATCAAGACCTGTTGGGAGTCTCTGTCTTTGCAAAGACTGTACTATGGTCAGTTTAAGATCTGGAGTACAGGAAGATAAAGAATCATTTTTGACTAAATTTGCTTACCTGCAATGGTTTTAAATGATCCACATTATTTTTGTTTGTTTGTTTTTTATTTGGTGAGTGGGCTAATTTTCTCCCTTCCCTTCTCTCTCTTGCTCCAGCCCCACTCGCTCTGGTCCAACATACACTGTAGCTGTCTTCAGACACCCATATGAGGGCATCAGATCTTATTATAAATGGTTGTAAGCCACCCTGTGGTTGCGGGAATTTGACTCCTGCAGGGTAGTCAATGCTCTTAACTGCTGTGCCATCTCACTAGCCCAATGATCCATGCTAAAAAGCACAAGAGTGGGAAGATTATAAAAGTGGGCAGTATGAGTAGAAGATTGCAGATGAAAAGAACTGTGATTTTTAAAATGTACAGTATTAGGCTGGAATGTTGCTCAGTTTGTAGGGTGCTTGCCTGGCATGGATGAGATCTGGTTCTGTCTCTAGAATCACACAGACTGGCTATGGTGGCACAGTCTGTAATCCCAGCCCATGGGAGTTAGTTACAGAAGAAACACAAGTTTGAGGCCATCTTTAGTTACCCAATGATTTCATCCTGGGCCACATGAGTTTCTGTCTCAAAAACAAACAAAAATGCATTATTTTGTAATCTTTAACCTTGTCTCTTAGTTATATGTTAAGGACTTGTCAAGGCCCCAGTCACACAAATCAGGCCTCTAATGGGCTTTTTTAACAGAGTACGAAACCCAGGCAAAGGGTCTTCATAAACTCAGTCAATGTCACAGTGCTGAAATATAGCAGAGGAAGATTGGGATCCAGAATTCTTCTCCCATGAGCAGTCATGTGCCTAGACTCAACATTATTCTAGATTTTTTGATCACAAAGGAAAGCCATAATTGCTACAAGCATTTGACAGTTCAACAAATATTCACGACTAGCATGTGTCAGGTCCCATGATGCTCCCTGAGAATAGAGATGGAGAAGTTGGTCCCACATGTTAATTTTCTCATGGGTGTTTTTCTGACCTTCAACAAAGCTATGAGGAACATCCCACTCCATGCCCTTCACCTACCACACAGTCCCAACAAATGGCTGTCTAGACAACATACACCATCCAGATGCTGCCTGGCGAGCCATGAGGTCACACCATGGGGCAGTTTAAAAGCACACAGCCTGCTGTGTTGGCAACAGCTCAGGCCTGCTAATTGGGACAGGTGCACAGTGTGATGATAGCAGACCACCCACAGAGTTGTGACACAGCCAGCGAAGGCAAGAAGAACAGTAAGGGAGAAATAAGGAAACCAGATTTGCAGGCTGGGCAGTGATGGTTGCCAGAGAAGAAAGCGTAGGCAGAGCCGCTCTGAGGATACCTGAGAGGAAAGAGTGTCATTTTTAGATGGGGATGTCCTTCTCTTTAGAGCAAGTGCTAGGGCCACAGGAAATGAAGCTTTGGAAATACATAACCACCAGCCTGCCAAAGGAGACACGAACACGCGCACACACACACACACACTCCCATTAATCACAATATAAACAATGGATCTTTCTAAGAAGTGAAGTGATACTGTTTTGGGGAAGCCTCTTTGATATTGATATTTCAAATGGCATGACAAGAATTAGGGGTAAAATTAAAGATCATTTCAATGACTAGATAAGCAGTGCTTAGAAAAGACAGTGAAAATATGAAATAAACCCACTTAGACACATGCAGAAGTTCTTGAGATCTCCTTAGATCTTAGAGCTATAGACAAAACTGATCTAATATTGTAAGCATTGGTATAGAGAATAAGACAAAACTCCAAGAATTAGGACAGGGAAAATCATTAAGATGTGTTCAAAGTTTCAACGAAGCAGTGTCATTTTGGGGGGGAACTAATGGATCTTAATTTGTGTCAAAATGTTCCAACTTGATAGGATTCAGAACTGCTGTGGACACAAACCACTGGATATGCTTGTGAGGGAATTTCTAGACTGGGTTAACTGAGGTGGGAATACCCACCCTGAGTTTAGGCAGTACTATCCAAGGGCCAAGGTCCCAGACAGACTGAAAAGAAGAAAGTGAGCTGAGCTCACCTCTCCTCTCTGTCCACTGCTTCACTCCCCTGACACTCAGGCCAACATAAACTTTTTCTCCATTGAGTTAAACTCGTCAGATGCTCGATCAAAGCAATGAGAAAAGTCATGGCTACACTAATACTCAATTAAATGCAATAAATGTATGTGTATAATGTGTACTTCTGGCAGTGTCTTTTATGCTTTAAGTGATATTTTAAAATAATAGACATAGAAACACATCGAAATTGGAAGCCAAATAAAAAAATTTTGTATTCCTTTACATTATCATGTTAGCAAAGAGCCAGTAATAATTACTTATCTACATCCTTGCAACTTGGCAACTCAATCTCTAGTAAAGAATTAGATACTCATTTATATTTTTCTCCCATATCAAAAGTTATCAGCCAATCAGAGTTACTTAGAACATTTTACTAAGTCACCTTCTTTTATTTCGGAAACTTGTACTTTACAGTGTATTTGTTATCACGAAAATTCCTAACAGCTACACTATCTGTCTGGTATGTTGCTGGAATGAAATTTAGATAATATTCATGAGGCCTTTATTATAAAGACTTTAGATAAATGTTTCATTGTAATTAACAAAGCTAAAGTGATTTTTTTTTAATTCTCTCAGTATGTAGGTCTGAATGGTGAAAACCTGAGAGCTATTTGGTATCTGTTATAATATTAAGACATATTCAACATGTAAAAGAGAGAAAATTTATTCGTCAGTATATATATTCTTCTCTGTGTGTGTTTGTGTGTGTGTGTGTGTGTGTGAAGTGAAGGGAGAGGAGGAGATAGGGATAGAGAGGAAGAGATATGTTCCACATAGATACTCAAGCTCTTTTTTTTTTTTCTGAATGTTACCTCTGACAAAGAAGGTTTTCAGTTATGATTAAGTTAAGGTTTTTTTAATGTGGAAGGGTATTTTGAACTGTTCTGGTGGACTGATTATAATATCAAGGGTCTTTAAAAGACCCAGAGTGAAAACTGGAAGTCAGCAGTTCATGGAAGTGAGGAGGCAAGGCTGAGGGAATTCGAGAGAAGGCACCAGCTAAGGAATTCAGGAACTCACTGAAAGGTGAAGAAGGCAATGAAGCCAGTTCCGCCTAGAACCTTCTAGAAGAACCAGCCCTGGGATGGAGTTTGAACTTTTGATCCCTAGAATAGCAAGAAATAAATTTCCAATCTTTTATCTCACAGAATTATTACTTTTTGTCCCAGCAGCCAAGGAAACCCACCCATATTCACTCAAGCTGAAGTCACAGCAAATTTGGGGAAATCATTACTTTATCTGTAAGGAGCTTATCCACACCGGGATATGGTTTCCACAAAAGACAAACAAGCATAGGTTCTCCCCAGGGATGACATTTGGCTGACTCTTGCATCATTAAATGTCTTCAGAAACCATCTGGAAGTGTTTTTCTCTGGGGGAAGGGAAAGTTTATTTATTTGGGGTCACATATTGGCATAAAAGAACATGGACACAAGAAGTTGCTCAATCCTCATTTGTAAAGAAGGCAATGGCTAACAGCAGAGAAGCCCAGGGTTCACCGTACAGAACAGGGTGGAATGAGAGTCCAGGCAGTTTGCCTTCACTGGCCTGCCATGTTCTTCATGGTACACCTCTTAAGAATAAGGCCTAGGTCCAAACCTTTCCCACTAAAATGTCATTTCATTAACATTTTATCAGGAACTAATTGACAATGATGGTGAATTATGTGAAATCTCAATTTGCATTTTTAATTCTCCCCCACGCCCCTTAAGGAGAAATTTGTAGTAATTAGCAGTACTTAAAGAAACCTAGACATCTCGACATAATCCTGCTTTGCATGACAGTGGTCCTGAGGTCTGCTCAGGTTGCTTTAGGGCAGTTTGCTAGGTTTATTCAGAAAAGAAAAAAAGGTTCTGTGGACTGACAGAAGTCCTCTTCCCATGATTTTTCCATACAGAGCTGATTATTAGATACCAAGAGCTCTTAACTCTGGCTATTAACATATCAGTACTATAACATTTATTTTAAGGTTACATTTACACTATAAAGAGCAGCAGGTGCTAGACATAAGGGCGTCTCCTTAAGTCTCAAGTTTCACTTTCTCATTACTGTTTATTTTTATCATCTCCTAAACAACCTTTCTTCGTTTCTGTCTTAGATACAAATCATCTTAGCAAGGACTTTGAGGCCACAGTCGCTGTGATTTGTTTTCTGAGCATTACTCGTTCCTTTGGATGCGGTTGGCTTATCCCACAGGGAAGGCACAAAATGCTTAGGGCAAAAGACATGCTTCATTTTTGTTCATATAATAATTAATATATTACGACTCTGGCTTGAGTTAAATGGACCTACAAAGCAACACTGTCATAATTTTATGTATTTACGGAAAGCAGAAGGGGATCCCAAGGACTAGAGTGCCTAGGTCTACATAGTTCCCATCTCTAGATACCCTCAACCTCAAGCCTCAGAGCTGGTGAGTAAAGAAGACTTGCTCCATCAGCCTGCTCTTGGACAAATGACCATCACATGAAATAACGTGCGTGTCTGGCCATGCCTCAGGGACCATTGAGGGCTGAGTGAATCAAAGGTTTGCTCACGTTTCTCTGACTTCATCAATATTTGGTTCATATAGTCTTATCATGTTAGACTGCATTTAAAGTTCTTTTGAAAAGATGGGGAAAGAAATCAATGCAGAGATTCCAGTGATCCAGACTTCTGTCCCCCTTCCCCTGTATTCCACATCTACACTCTGCTTCCTGCTATGTTTGTTCAGCCAGTAGTATGGATTTCAGTGAAACATTCTGCCTTTATTTAGAGTTTCTGATTTATTAAAAAATGTGGCACTTCAGAGGTTAAGTTCTTTTTCTTTGTAAGGTGGATGCTGAAGTTTTTAGATCTGAACATTTATTAGGAGCACATAGCACACATAGTTACACATAGGTTACAGAGCTGTTGAAGGAGATGAAGTTGTCATCTTACAGTCATCATTTCTGGTCCCATTTTTAGTGCCTATTTAAATGCCTCTATCTTTTCTCTCCTTTCTTCCTTCTTTATCATTCCTTTCCAACCTCTTTATTCCACATGGGAATAATCTGTAAATTTTTAATGTGATTCCTTTAACAGAAGTTATTAAAATGAAATATTTGGCCTCTGTCTCTGTGGATTACAGCATAGTAGGAGAGGGCCTATCTGTAGCAATATAGGCATAAACAGAAAATGATAATTTTCTAGAATGGCACAAACTGTAGTGAGCCCAGGACCAAATATAAAATGTCTAGAAGATGATTGAGGGAGACAATAGAATGTAGTGTTAATAACTCATTCTTAGTAGCACACAGTATTTAGTAACAGCGTGCCACTCAGTGCTGAATAAATGCTAATTTTCATTATCGTTGCAACCTGGGAGGTAAGAAGCCATCATCACCTTAGTATAACCAGAGACATGAAGCCAAGAAGGATGCACCTGGCTCATCCTGCCGCTGACTGCAAAGACCCTGAGGATACAAGTGAATCTAAGTCCAATCCTTAACTCTTCACTCTGAGAAGGAGAAAGTTTGCCTGCTGAACTCTATCACAACTCAGCTAAAGTCTTTCCCAGACAGAAAATTTGAGATCCATTGATAAATACCAGAGGAGACCACAGATTAATTAAGCATTTTTGCTTGTTTTTATTTTTTGTTTGTTTGTTCGTTCATTTTGGAGCCAGCAAGGTGGCTCAGTATGCAAAGGTGCTTGCCACCAAGAGTATCCTGAGTTCAATCCCCTGGTCAAACAAAGGGCAAGGAGAGAATCAAATTGTCCTTTGATGGATGACATGTAATTTTGGCATGTGTCTACTCATACACATACATACACACACACATACTCATATACACACACAATAAGTAAGTAAATGTAATTATATTAACTATATATTTAAATGGTTTGTGTACACACACACACACACACACACACACACACACACACGTATATATAAAATGGTACTTCTATGCTTTCAGGTAAAATAATTTGAACCCTTTGTATGTGACTTCTGTGGAGTGAATGTCCTTGCCTGGGTTCATCGAGAAAGTAACTTCTTTTTCTACTGAGAAGAGATTTGATAAAATTTATTTGGCACTCACTGGTGTTCACTGTTGAGCTGCCTCTAACCAACCATAATTTCTTGCCTGGAGGTGCTGCATAATGCTGACCTCCTTGTTGAATTTTTGCAGTTCCTATGACCCCCTCTCAAACAGCCACTATGATGTTTGCAAAGTGTGAGATTTCATTTATGTTTTTCTTTACCAAGCTTTCTCTTGTTTTAAATTTCTCCTAGGATTATAAAAAAAAGAAAAAGAAAAAGAAAAAAAAACAGTTCTGGAGCACAGTCTGCATGGCATTGCATCTACTTTGCTTGCTGCTTCATGACACTCTTCTACTCTCTGCATCTCCTGTGTCCTTTCCAAAGCAGGCCTCTGCCCTTATGTTTCTTGATTCTCTTCTTGCTTAGCCATGCTTCTTCCTAAGAACTATCTTACACATCACTGTAGTCATATGTGCTCTCATAATAAATTACCTTTTTTATGTTTGTATGTAAAACCATGTTCTTCTATGATAGACTTGGAACTTAATGTTTCCTATGGGGCATTGTCATTGCTCCCTCCTGTGCCTTGCATATTTGGTATCTATGCACTATGAGATTTTTTGACTGTGAGTCAATCTTCCATTTAGAAGTGATCATTTGAATTTCTGCTCAGGAAAGACAAATCTATAACTTAAAGTTCTATCCTGAGAGAATCATTGACCTTCCAAATTGGAAGTGGTCCATATATTCAATTTGCTATCAAGTTGTTGAGTGACTTTCATGAGGAACAGCACTCTATGGGGGTGAACTGTTGATATCCTTTGTTGACTTGAAGCAAGAGTAATATATGTGCTTTGATAAGTAAGAATCTCTGCTGATGGCACATATACACTCTCATGACTACCCTGTGTATGACATGGTACTGGGTGACCAACTGGCCAAGATAGACTGACATCTCCTAAGACATCTTCCTGGGATGACTATTAACCCTATATAAGTCACTAGGGACAGATTGAAGAAACAATTCCACCCTACTCTGACATTTATTGGAGGTTTACGGAGTTTAATGAGTTTATTTGGGATACTTATAAGAACATAAGAGCATACATAGATCTTAGATACTATTCCTGTTTCTTTAATAAATTACACTGAAAAAAAGCAACTCAAAGAAGGAAGGAAAGGACTCACTTTGTCTCACAGTTACAGAGTATGAACTATCACAGCAAAGGATCACAGAGGCAAGAGCTTGAGAACACCCACCACGAGGAATCAGAGAGAATGAGTGCGTAAGCTCTGCTCATTTTTCTTCCTTTCATACAGCCTAGGGAATGATGTCACCCACACTGGGTAAGTTTTCAATTAACCTAATCAAGACAATTTCTCACACAGGAGTGACCAGGGTTATGTCTCTCGGTGGCTCTAGATCTCATCACAATGGATCAAAAAGTTCTTTACAGGAATACAGGCAACTCAAAGGGAGCTACATAATGGAAAAGCCTGTAACGAGGGTGATGACTGACTGGAGCTCAGATAGTTTTGCTGGTTGGAAAGATCTCTTTCCTTAGCAATGTGCCTATTCATTTTATAATCCTGAGAAACTGAGTTTGTGAATCTTGCAATTTTCTGAGCTTCCTAAATTTTATTACCTTCTGAGCCTCATACATTTAACCAATTTTAGAGTGGTTACACAATACTCCAGTCTTTCCTCTACATTCTTTTGGATTTCTGTTCCATGATTGTCTGAGTCTTAGAGCAGTTGACAAAGTATTTTCATCTATTTACAGCTTTGGCACTATGTCACAGTAACAAAAGTCATTCATTCTTGGGAATTTGATTTATTATGATTCTTTACAGTAACCTCCACCCATTCTCAAAAGACATTCATCCTTCATCAAGTATGCTCAAAATCCAATTCCAGCGTACTTTTCTTTTTCTGATGAGTACTTGCCACCTAATAGTCAAAATGCTTTTATATTGTAGTCCTTTTATTCTAATATTAGGAGTATCATGTGCCTAGGTCTGTTACACTATAGTTTGATAGTAGTTGTTGATCTACTAGACAGAAGAGAAGATGCAAAAAAAAATTTTTATGTTTCAGTTAACAGGTTTTTCCATCATACTAGAGCATATCAAAATGTTATTTTTCACTAAAGAATGTTGGGCCACTATACATTCTCTGAGAGTACAAACAATCATTCTTTAAAACTTCTTCAAAGGTGTTCATCTAAATGCACAAATCTTATGTTTCAGGATCCCATAACCTTCTCTAACTTGATCTTCATAATAAACCTTTGCCTATGTATTCCAACATGTGGAGTCCAGAGATGTGAATGACCAGGTCTTCAGCCTACAGTTCATTTTAGCTTATGCTTTCATTTAGGATATAAAAAACTTTATCTGAACTGTCAAATAGAATATGGAATGCAATTTCTCACTAAACTGTTAGTAGCTCTGAATTTCTCTCTCTCTCTCTCTCTCTCTCTCTCTCTCTCTCTCTCTCTCTCTCTCTCTTTCTCTCTCTCTCTCTCTCTCCCCTCTCCCTTTTTGCACACACACGAAAAAACAATAGAATTTATCAGTAACCAGTCAACTCTCCATCTGCCATCTTCTGTTTGAAGCATTGCTTCTTTATTTTTTTCAGATGAGTAAATGAGTATAAATGTTTCTTTTTTTCTTTTTTAAAATTATTTTATTGAGTATTTTATTTATATTTCAGATGTTATCCCCTTACCCCATATCCCCCACCACCCAGGAACTTCCTATCCCATTCCCTCTTCTCCTGCTTTTATGTGAATGTGCTCCCACCTACTTCCCCCACCCCAACCACCCTCGAATTCCCCCACACTCGGCGTTCAGCCTTCATGGGACCAAGGATCTCCTCTCCCACCTATGCCTAACAAGGCCATCCTCCCCTACATATACAGCTGGAGCCATGGGTCCCTCCCTATGTGCTCCCAGGCTGGTGGTTTAGACCCTGGGAGCTCTGATTGGTTGGTATTACTGCTCTCCGCATGGGACCTCAAACTCCTTCAGCTCCTTCAGTCTTCTCTCTCACTCCTCCATTGGGAACCCCATGATCAGTTCTATGGTTAGCTGTTAGCATCTTCCTCTGTATATGTCAGGCTCTGGCAGACCATTAAGGAGACAGTTGTATCAGGCTCCTGTCAGCATACACTTCCTGACATCTACATCACTGTCTGCCTTTGGTAATTGCACATGGGATGGATACCCAGGAGAAGCAGTTTCCGGACAGCTCCTCCCATACTTTGTCTCGATATTTGCTCCCATGAGTATTTTGTTACTCTTTATTGTTCTTCTTCATCAGGACATTGTCCTTAATCTTTAGAAGCTGCTCCACCACAATAGTTATGTGCACCACCATGGTCTATCTACCAGAATGATCCCCTCATCCCTTGAAAAATACATGAGGCAATCTCGAGTTTTACTCTTAGACTATGTAAGTATCATATGTATTAGGTCCAATACTGTCCTTCAAATGATTTTACTAAGAGAAATACTTATTGAAGAAAGGAAAGGACTGATCGAGGCTTCATACCTCTGGGAATAGGATCCTAATTTGAGAAACTGCCTCCATTAGATTGCCTGTAGGATAATCTGTAGTGCACTTTCCTGATTAATGATTAATGTAGGAAGGTCTAGCCCACTGTGGGTGGTAGCACCCTAAGGCAGGTGGTACTGCATGGTATAGAAAAGCACTCTGGGTAAGTCATGGAGAAGCAAGCAGATTAAAAACCATTTCTCCACAGGCTCTGCTTTGGTTACTGGTTCCAGAATCCTGCAATGAGTTTCTGCTTTGGCTTCCTTACTGATGAATTATAGGATGTAACCCAAATAAACCCTTTCTTCCCAAAGTAGCTTTTGGTAAAAGTATTTTATCAAAGGACTAGAAAGAAAACTAAGATACTGTGTAGTCTTAGCTTTGAGTGAAGGGAAGAAAGATAAAGGGTTTGGTAGAAGCATCTCAGAAGAATGTGGCTTCTAAGAGAGTTTCATATAAATCATCACATAGTCTAGAAAACAACACTTCCAGGGAGAAAAAATCCCTGAATCCCAGGGTCAAAATTGCTTTAGCATCACTGAATCTATAGAAATGTTTTGAGTTGAAGCATAGTTATGGCTTCTAGAAAAGGAACACCCAGAACCCTTGGTCAGCTATGTTCTCTATAGTTCTTCAATTTACATGTCTATAGTCCTCAAAAGATACATATATAGGTTCTTTCTGTTGATTTCTCACTTGATTAATACACAACTCAATTTTGTAGAGAGTAGACCTGTATCTTGCCTTATAAAGAATTTTACTGAGGTTCACATCCACCCTTAGGCATGCTGTCTGTACAGTTTTATATGGACCCCATTCTAGGTTTATTGCTATTCATAAAAACACAACTTCTTTAGAAGTGTACTTTAATTTGATTAGTCATTGTAATGGTTAGTTTTATATTTGATTTTACAAAGGCTAGCTAAGGGCAGGTTTACAAAATTAATGTCTAATATTTGATCTATATACATTATTGGTCAAGGAGAAAAAAAAAGATTCATCCTAATAGCAAGAAAAGGTAAACCAAATAACTAGAGAATACCCAGATGAACTTCACGATGATTTCATCGCATGTCTTTGGCAATTAAGATGCTTGCTTTCATATACTTGTACAAGAGTGAACCACTAACTATTGTCTTGGTTGTTGCCTAAGTTATAATTAGCCAGTGAATCATTTCAAACATTTCAGTTGTTACTGTGCCACTACTGTCACATCAGATGATTCAGAGGACTCAACAGTGTTTCCTCTGACAAAGAGAGCAAAGATGACTAACCCATGGCCATTTAGAGAAAATCTCTGGAAAATTTGATGAGCAAAATTGTACTGTATATAGTGCCTCCCCCCCCCAAAAAAAAACCCTTACGTTCTGTACCCTTAGCCAAAAGTGAAGTCAGAGAAAGAACAACAAAACAAAACAAAGCAAAAACAAAACAAAACAAACAAAATCTCCTGATGGCTGTCCATGTCCAGTGAGCCTGCCTCATTCCAAAAGTATTCTACTGAATGTTAAGGAGTGTTGTGGAGCACTACACTCATGCTACTCTGTGACAGAGAGAGCCAGAGGAATGCAAGACTTACTGGGCCCTGCCAGTCAAAGAATAGAATATACAGGAATGAACCTAACAAAAGAGGAGAAAGAACTGTACAATGAAACCTTCAAATCTCAGAAGAAAGAGGCTAAAAAAGAGCCCCAGAAAACAGAAAGATCCCTCCCATTCTTACAGATAAGTAGAATTAATATTTTGAAAATAACAGCTCTACCAAAAGCAGTTCACAGATTCAACACAATTTTAGCAAAAATCCTCACACTATTCTTGATAGAAAGAAGAATAGGAGGACGGAGGTGAAGTGAATGTGGAAATGGGGGAAATGGTGAGGGGCTATAATTGAATGCAGTGATGTTGTTTTCTGAAAATATCTTTGCCTTCAAAGACAATGAACTTCCTGTAGACCTTGGAACCAAGGTAATAATGTGCTTGCGATTATTTAAGACTGTATAGTTGGCCTTCTATCCTACAGTGAACTCATTTGTTAACTTGCCATTAAGCACATGATGTAAATAATATTAACATGTCCTGCACTTTCCACGAACTCAGCTTTTAGAGCCTACGATAAATGCATAACTCCAATTTTACACTGTATTTTCCATGTATTTGATTCAGAAACATAGTTGTATGTGCGTTCATGTGTATGTGTGTGTGTGTGTTTGTGTGTGTATGTATGTATGTCTGTATATGTGAGAGTATGTGTCTTTTGTGGTAATTGTTTGAAGAAAGCTTTTTTGACAGAACAAAAGCAACCTTAAGAAACAAATATTCCATAAATGCTGGAAGCAATATGTATGTTTAGGTTATTAGTATGTTCTGAGGGCTAGTCTGGGTCAGTTGGAGTTAGCACAGTAACATTTTTCCTCATAAACCATTGTTAAAAGATTTCTGTGGAAAAGTATCCCTCACAACTTTGCCATGGCATGTTTTCTGATGTGTTCAGCAAATATAACGCAAGACATATTGTTAGGGATAGGCAACTGGCACAGATCTCTCTCTAAACACACAACAGACAAGTAACAGATAGGCCACAGAGCACACTAGAGGTAGATTGAAGTGATGGGGAGAAGTGAAGGAGAACTCAAGTTTGGGGTTAACTTTATTTTAAATGGCTCTGTGAGAATGTCTGCTTTTTTCTTTCCTTAATGTGACACTGATATATTTGGAACTTCATTTGAGAACTCCTTAATGAGTTATTGACATAGTTTGTGAAGGGGGAAGGAGGTCAATATAGAAAAACTGGATAAGTAACACAAAGGGTGCTATTAAAAAAGAAGTGAGGACTTCCCTTCTGCCCCTGCCTGGTCCTTTGGGCTGGGGCAGACACAGAGTTGGTCTGCTCCTGTGGAGATACTGAATCCTGAGCCATCTTAGAGGAGCCACTGCACTCAGAGCAGCCGGTAAGAAGTCCATCTCACTCCATAAGCCCCAGAGTTACATCTGGGTGTCAGGGACATTCAAGACCCACCAGCTACCCAAACCCCGCCCCTCAGAAATTCCACTTCCCTTCCGCCCCTGCCAGGTCCTATGGGCTGGGGCAGACACACAGTTGGTCTGCTCCTGTGGAGATACTAAATCCTGAGCCATCCTAGAGGAACCACTGCACCCAGAGCAGAAGGATTTCCAGATCTAAGAGGTAGCCTGAGTCCCAGGAGTTGTTCCACCCAGGAGATTAGGATCATAAGACCACAGAGACATCTGGACTCTGAGGAGCTCTGCAACAAGCAAGATAACTGCAAATACAGACTCCAGTCTTACACAGTAAGGGCAGGTAACACTAGAGTTAACCAGATGGCAAAAGGCAAGCACAAGAACGTAAGCAACAGAAACCAACGTTTCTTGGCATCATCAGTACCCAGTTCTCCAAATATAGCAAGCCCTGAACACCCCTTCACACCGGAAAAGCAGGATTCAGAATTAAAATCACTTCTCATGATGATGATAGAGGATTATAAGAAGGACATAAGTAACTCCCTTAAAGAAATACAGGAGAGTACAAGTAAACAGGTAGAAGCCCTTAAAGAGGATTCACAGAAATCCCTTAAGGAAATGCAAGAAAACACAAAGAAGGAATTAAACAAAAACATTCAGGACCTGAAAATGGAAATAGAAACAATAAAGAAAGCTCAAAGGGAGACAACCATGGAGATAGAAAACCTAAGAAAGAGATCAGGAGTCACAGACACAAGCATCACCAACCGAATACAAGAGATAGAAGAGAGAATCTCAAATGCAGAAGATACGGTGAAAAATATTGACACAGTTGTCAAAGAAAATGCAAAATGCAAAAAACTCCTAACTCAAAACATCCAGGAAATCCAGGACACAATGAGAAGACCAAACCTAAGGATAATAGGTATAGATGAGAATGAAGACTCCCAACTTAAAAGGCCAGTAAATATCTTCAACAAAGTTTTGAGGAAAATTTCCCTAATCTAAAGAATGAGATGCCCATAAACATACAAGAAGCCTACAGAACACCAAATAGACTAGACCAGAGAAGAAATACCTCCCATCACATAATAATCAAAACATCAGATGCACAAAACAAAGAAAAAATACTAAAAGCAGTAAGGGAAAAAGGTCAAGGAACATACAAAGGCAGACCTATAAGAATTACACCAGACTCCTCACTAGAGACTATAAAAGCCAGAAGAGCCTGGACTGACATCATACAAACCCTAAGAGAACACAATTGCCAGCCCAGATTACTATACCCAGCAAAACTCTCAATCACTATAAATGGTGGAACCAAGATATTCCATGAGAAAACAAAATTTGCACAATATCTTCCCACAAACCCAGCACTTCATAGGATAATTGATGGAAAACGCCAACACAAGGAGGGAAACTACAACCTAGGAAAAGCAAGGAAGTAATCTTCCAACAACCCCAAAAGAAGATAACTATACAAACATAACTTTACCTCTAATAAGAAAAATAACAGGAAGCCACAGTCATTTTTCCTTAATATCTCTTAACATCAATGGTCTCAATTCCCTAATAAAAAGATCCAGACTATCAGACTGGATACACAAACAAGACCCAGAATTTTGCTGCATACAAGAAATGCACCTCAGTGACAAAGACAGGCACTACCTCAGAATAAAAGGGTGGAAAAAAATTTTCCAAGCCAATGGTTCAAGAAACAAGCTGGAGTAGCCATTATAATATCAAATAAAATCCTTTTTCATCCAAAATTAATCAAAAAAGATAAGGAAGGACACTTCATACTCATCAAAGGAAAAATCTACCAAGGTGAACTCTCAATTCTGAACATCTATGCTCCAAATGCAAGGGCACCTACATACATAAAAGAAACTTTACTAAAGCTCAAAACACACATTACACCTCACACAATAATAGTGGGGGATTTCAACACCCCACTCTCAGCAATGGACAGATCATGGAAACAGAAAATAAACCGAGACACTTTGACATTAACAGAAGTTATGAACCAAATGGACTTAACAGACATCTATAGAAAATTTCATCCTAAAAGCAAAAGAATATACCTTTTTCTCAGAACCTCATGGTACCTTCTCCAAAATAGACCATATAATTGGTCACAAAACAGGCCTCTACAGATACAAAAAGATTGAAATAATCCCTTGCATCTTATCAGACCACCACGGACTAAGAGTGGCCTTTAATAATGACATAACCAATGGAAAACCCACATGCACATGGAAACTGTACAACTCTCTACTCAATGATGACTTGGTCAAGGAAGAAATAAAGAAATAAATTAAAGACTTTTTAAAATTCAATGAAAATGAGGACACATCATACCAAAACTTGTGGGATTCCATGAAGGCAGTGCTAAGAGGAAAACTCATAGCTCTAAGTGCCTACAAAAAGAAACTGGAAAGAGCACACACTAACAAGTTGACTGCACAACTAAAAGCTCTAGAACAAAAAAAAGCAAATACACCCAGGAGGAGTAGAAGGCAGGAAATAATCACACTCAGGGCTGAAATCAACCAAATAGAAACAGAAAGAACAACACAAAATATCAACAAAACCAGGAGCTGGTTCTTTGAGAAAATCAACAAGATAGATAAACCATTAGCCAGATTAACCAGAGGGCACAGAGACAGTATCCAAATTAATACAATCAGAACTGAAAAGGGAGACATAACAACAGAAACTGAAGAAATTAAAAAAATCATCAGATCCTACTACAAAGGCCTATACTCAACAAAACTGGAAAACCTGGATGAAATGGACAATTTCCTAGACAGATACCAGGTACCAAAGTTAAATCAGGAGCAGATAAACCACCGAAACAGTTCCAGAACCCCTAAGGAAATAGCAGCAGTCATTAAAATCTCCCCATATAAAAAGCCCAGGACCAGATGGTTTTAGTGCTGAATTCTATCAGACCTTCAAGGAAGACATAATACCAATTTTCTTCAAACTATTCCACAAAATAGAAACAGAAGGAACACTACCCAATTCGTTCTATGAAGCTACAATCACACTCATACCCAAACCCCATAAAGACCCAATAAAGAAAGAGAACTTCAGACCAATCTCCCTTATGAACATCGATGCAAAAATACTCAATAAAATTCTAGGAAACCGAATCTAAGAACACATCAAAACAATCATCCATCATGATCAAGTAGGTTTTATCCCAGGAATGCAGGGATGGTTCAATATTTGGAAATCCATCAATGTAACCCACTATATAAACAAACTCAAAGAAAAAAACCACATGATCATCTCACTAGATGCTGAGAAAGCATTTGACAAAATTCAACATTCCTTCATGATGAAAGTCTTGGAAAGATCAGGAATTCAAGGCCCCTACCTAAACATAGTAAAAGCAATTTACAGCAAACCAGTAGCCAACATCAAACTAAATGGAGAGAAACTTGAAGCAATCCCACTAAGATCAGGGACTAGACAAGGCTGCCCACTCTCCCCCTATCTATTCAATATTGTACTGGAAGTCCTAGCCAGAGCAATTAGACAACAAAAAGAAGTCAAAGGGATACAAATTGGAAAAGAAGAAGTCAAAATATCACTATTTGTAGATTATATGATAGTATACTTAAGTGACCCCAAAGCTTCCACCAGAGAACTCCTAAACCTGATAAACAACTTCAGCAAAGTGGCTGGTTATAAAATCAACTCAAACAAATCAGTAGCCTTCCTCTACATGAAAGATTAACAGACTGAAAAAGAAATTAGGGAAATGACACCCTTCATAATAGTTGCAAATAATATAAAATACCTTGGTGTGAATCTAACCAAGTAAGTGAAAGACCTGTATGACAAGAACTTCATGTCCCTGAAGAAAAGAATCGAAGATCTCAGAAGATGGAAAGGTCTCCCATGCTCATGGATTGGCAGGATTAATATAATAAAAATGGCCATCTTGCCAAAAGCAATCTACAGAATCTATGCAATTCCCATTAAAGTCCCAACTCAATTCTTCACAGAGTTAGAAAAGGAAATTCTCAAATTCATATGGAATAACAAAAACCCAGGGTAGGGAAAACTATTCTCAACAATAAAAGAACTTCTGGAGGAATCACCATCCCTGACCTCAAGCTGTACTACAGAGCAATAGTGATAAAAACTACCTGGTATTGGTACAGAGACAGGCAGGAAGATCAATGGAATAGAATTGAAGACCCAGAAATGAACCCACACTCCTATGGTCACTTGATCTTTGACAAAGGAGCTACAACTGTCCAGTGGAAAAAGGACAGCATTTTCAACAAATGGTGCTGGTTCAACTGGAGGACAACATGTAGAAGAATGAAAATTGATCCATTCTTATCTCCTTGTACAAAGCTCAAGTCTAAGTGGATAAAGGACCTCCACATAAAACCAGATACACTGAAACTAATAGAAGAGAAGGTAGGGAAGACCCTCGAATACTTGGGCACAGGGGAAAAGTTTCTGAACAGAACACCAATGGCATATGCTCTAAGATCAAGAATTGACAAATGGGACTTCATAAAATTGCAAAGTTTCTGTAAGGCAAAGGACACTGTCAATAGGACAAAACGACAACTAACAAGTTTGGAAAAGATCTTTACCAATCCTACATCTGATAGAGGGGTAATATCCAATATATACAAATAACTCAAGAAATTAGATTCCAGACAACCAAATAACCCTATTAAAAAATGGGATATAGAGCTTAACAAAGAATTTTCAACGGAGGAAACTCGAATGGCCGAGAAGCACATAAAGAAATGTTCAGTATCCTTAGTCGTCAGGGAAATGCAAATCAAAACAACCCTGAGATTCCATCTCACACCAGTCAGAATGGCTAAGATTAAAAACTCAGGTGATAGTAGATGCTGGCGAGGGTGTGGAGAAAGAGGAACACTCCTCCATTGTTGGTGGGACTGCAAGATGGTGCAACCATTATGGAAATCAGTCTGGCGGTTCCTCAGAAAATTGGACATAGCATTACCCGAGGATCCAGCTATACCACTCCTAGGCATATACCCAGAAGATGCTCGAACATATAACAAGGACATATGCTCAACTATGTTCATAGCAGCCTTATTTATAATAGCCAGGAGCTGGAAAGAACCCAGATGTCCTTCAACTGAGGAATGGATTAAAAAACTGTGGTTTATTTACACAATGGAGTATTACTCAGCTATTAAAAACAATGAATTCGAGAGGTTCCTAGGTAAATGGGTGGAACTAGAAATTATCATCCTGAGTGAATTAAGCCAATCACAAAAGAACACACATGGTATTCACTCACTGATTATTGGATATTAGCCCATAATCTTGAAATGCCCAAGATGCAACTCACAGGCCACATGAAGCTCATGAAGAAGGAAGATCAAGTCGGGGTGATTCGGTCCTTCTTAGAAGGAGCAACAAAATACTCAAGGGAGCAAATATGGAGACAAAGTGAGGGACAGAAACTGAAGGAGGGGCCATCTGAAAAGCATTCCACCTGAGTATCCATCCCTTGTGCAGTCACCAAAGGTAGATGCTGATGTGGAAGTCAGGAAATGCATGCTGATAAGAGCCTGATATAGATGTCTCCTCAGAGGCCTTCAAGAGTCTGACATATTCAGAGGTAGATGCTTACAACTAGCCATTGAATTGATCATGGGGTTCCCAATGGAGGAGTTAGAGTGAAGACCATTGGAGCTGAAAGGGTTTGTGGCCTCATGAGGAGAGCAACAATACCAACCAACCATAGCTCCCAGGGTCTAAACCTCCAGCCTAGGAGCACTTAGGGAGGGATCCATGGCTTCAGCTGTATATGTAAGAGCAGAGGGCCCTGCTGGGCATAGGTGGAAGAAGAGATCCTTGACCTCATTAAGGCTGGACGCCCCAAGGGGTGGGAATTTGAGGGTGGGGAGGTGGGAGTGGGGGGGTAGGTAGGGGGTACATCTGCAGAGAAGAAGGAGGAGGGGTGAGGGGATAGGGGGTTCCTGGGTGGGTAGGGGATGGGGTAAGGGGACAACATATGAAATGTAAATAAAACATCCCATACAAAAGTGAGGATTTGTATTACTTCATATTGCTCAAAATTCTACATTCTACATGCATATAAATAAATGTGTATACATATGTATGAAATTTAAGGGAAATTCTGCCTGTTAGGTGATAATTGTCCTTTCAAGAACACAGATCATCTAACAAAAACCCTGAGACTAGGCCTGAGAATCCTTTCAAGTTTTGGTCAGGGCAATACAAGTGACTCTCAAATCAAAGTCATCTATTGCTGTTGCCCTTGCTGCCTCCCAGAAGTTGAAAATAAGTCCCTAGTCCTGAAGACACCACACATTTGTGACACAGGACTCAGAGGATCTGAGCAGGATCTGACATGAAGTTCTCCACATATATGTATAGTTCACACTTCTCACCAAAGAAACTTCTCTTTGCAGAAGATGGAGACCATTAGAGAAAGCCACACCAGTCAAAACGAAAGTAGACCTGATGACAAAAGATGCCCAGGCTCAGTCAGTATATCTACAACCCAACTCATACACTTGAGGCTCAGGAACCATCTGACATCATAAAGGAGGGGTTGAAAAGGTTGCAGGTTTCAGAGAACCAGGAAATCTGCTGCAAGGTTTTGTCTCCTACAAATAACATTCCCATGTAATTTCGATAGTACAGCTGCTGAAACAAGACCTGAACACTGACACACAGGTAGGTATGCTGATGGAGGAGAAAATCTCATGTGGCCCCACTTCTAGATAAAGAGGTGCAGGCAATCTGCTGAGAGAGGCAGAATTAGTCTTCCCTCAAAATGAGCCCCTCATTGATTAATTAATAACAAATAATGAGCTCTGAAAATATACATGCAAGCAACACTAAATGGACTCACTAGATTATATTACTATGCTTATGAACACATATGCATGTATCTGTGTGTGTATGTGTGTGTATGGTTTATGTATGTACTTTGTATGTGTATATAATAATGATTAAAAAAAAGAGAGCTTGAATTTGAGAGCAGGTAAAGGAAAGACACTGGAAGATTGGAGAGAGGAGAGATACAATGTAATTATAGTTTTAAAAAATTACAAAACCTCAAACTACCATGTCAGAGTAGAACTAATAGTTTCATTGATATTTTTATTATTCTTTTTGTTACATTTCATTAATTCCTTCTCTGATCTTTATTATTTCTTAACGTCTATGGACTCATGGTTTTGTCTGTTCTTGTTTTTCTAAGCTCTTGAGGGACATCATTAGGTTATTGATTGAGATTTCCCCAACTTCTGTGTAGACCATTTATACCTATAAAATTACCTCTTAGAACTGTTTTCCTGGATTCCCTTGGGTTCTACTGTGCTGGGTTTTCATTGTCATTTAACTCAGGCATTGTAAACCGCACTTCTGACTTGTTCAATTATGTAGTCATCATTAAATAGAGCTTTGTTCGATCTTGAGTTATGTGTTCTACAGGGTTTGTTGTTTTTTTTTTTTGGTGTTGTTTTTGTTTGTTTGTTTTTCGCTGTTGAGTTTTATTTTCATTGTGAGTAGGTGGAAAACAACAAATAATTTCAATTGTCTCATATTTCTTAAGATTTGCTTTGTGTAACAACCTCATCTTGAGTCTAGTGGTCCTCCATAGCTAACTTATGATAATGAATCTGAATAGGTTTTGCTACCAAATTATTTATCTGTTGTTTCACAAAGTTAGTCAGCCTATTTAAGGCCCAGGGTCCAAAAGAAATAAGCAAAAATAACCACATTAATGGTCCCAAGATGGGAGGAAAAAGGTTGACAACCATGGAGAGGTTGAAAGCCAATTCTTGTACCAGCTCTCATCTTTCTCTTTCTCTGTCTTTTCTCAGGGCCTTCTCTGACCTTTTTCATGCTCTCTTTAACCATCCCTGTCTTGTCTATATAAAGGCAACATTCTTCTTTAAGAGCCATAACACAGTCAAGAGCTATACATAGTCTTTTCTGTTGTAAAAGAGTAAATCAAGTCTAATAAAGTCCTTTGAAATTTTTGGAGGTCTCTTCAGACAGCAAAAAAAGGGATTTCTTCAGATTAGTGATGTCAATCTCTAGCTGTTTGATATTCTTGTCAATGGCCTGTCAAAGGTCTGAGGTTGTTATTCTATCCAGGGTATTCCCAAAACCCATCTCCACCCAACCTAAAAGAAGGGACTTCCACCCCTAGGCCAAGCAGAGAGGGCCCACCCAGAACCCCCTCTGACTGGCGATCTGAATTCTTGCTTAGGCTTCGAGGCTAAGCACTGAAAGGGAATATAAATAATAGCTAAAAATATCTCTCTGAGTTCCCTGAGGGACAAGCCTGACTGCATAGGGGTTGACATCAAAAGTATCCCCTCTCCAGGAAAAAGACATCAGGATGGGTATGGCCCTCATGCCTCACTGGAAAACAATAGGGGGACTGGAGCCATTACAAAGTCCCATTCAATTTCTGGAGGTCAGGCCTCTATTCCCACCTTCCCAAGATTAGAATTGCCACAGCCCTTCTATACTTAGAGAAGGGAGGAGATGTCAGGGGCAGCCCTGCTTATACACTGAAGGCCTAAAATCAGCCATAGGCCTAAAATCAGCAATAGGCCTGTCATACATGTATACTAACACCAAGTCTTGGGTCTCTGTGGAAAAACATTGAAACAGAGGGCTATAAGCTATCATAAACAGGCAGTTTTTATGGAAACTTACCAGCCTGAGTAGTCATAGACCTTGTAAATGGGTAGCCTTGGCGGATAATACCAACTTAGATAAGGACAAGTAAAATAGACAGAGTCACAGTGACCTGTTCCCTGAACCTTCACCCAGCTGATACCATGTTCTGAAAGAAATCTATACGCCCCCTGAACACCCATGCTCCAGTGTCATCCCCTTCCCCATGTCCTGCCTTTTTGTGTTTATAACCCCTGTGTGAGTAAGTAAAAATTATGATTTGAGAAAAAAAAAAAAGCTGGCAAGGGAACTGTGAACTTCTCACTGTGCTGGGGATAAAATAAAACACTACATTTCTCAAAAAAAAAAAAAATCCTTGTTTTGTGCTTCAGCTGTATTGCTTTTTTTCAGAGCCTAACTGCAATAGAGTTCTTTTGGAGGCATATTGTCTTGGTAATTGATGGTTGTGTTTTTCTTTGTGGGGTGGGTGTTCTGTTCTTTGACTGCTATTATCCTCCATAGATGCTAGGCAAGTTTGAGACTGTGAGGTTCCTGGTAGAGACAGTTTCTGAGGATTGGTGGATAATAGAAAGAAATGGGGATGATCTGGGAGGAAAGTCTGAGAATATGGGTAGAAAAGAACTAAGTTGCCCCAAAGCAGATTTCTAAAAAATCATACTTTCAGCCTTATAAAGTAATTCATTGAATGACAATGGTCATCGCAATCTGTGGTATAAAATTTGGAATATATGCCTGAAAACATGTCTTTTAAATAGACACCCATTTCTGTCATGCATGTAGCTACATTCTCACACAGCAGAAGAGGCCAAAACAGTCCCCTCACATGATATGTCATTCATAGAGCTCCCTCAGTCCTCTTCATAAGGTTACTAATCCTATAGTGAAGGCACTACTCTCATAATTAATGAAGTCTCAAAGATCGAATTTCTTAGTACTATCATTGTGGCCCATAAGATTTAAAGTATGAACCTTGGAGGAACAGATTCAGATCACAGCAAATTTGTCTTCTGCCACTCACGAGAGTAGGATGGTATCTATAACATTAAGGTCAGGTTGGTGGGAGAGATGCATCCTTAAATTCTGAATCTTATGATTATTCACTATTTATTGTTTTGATTACTGGGGTAGTGATGCTAAAATCTCTTACTCTGTGAATCTACTTGTGAATATGTGTGTTTTCACTGAAAATATTATATTATATAACTATAAAATTGCTATTTTAACTTTTTCATTCCCTGTATATATCTTGATTGTTTAACAACAATCTTAGATTATTTGTGTGTTTTGTTTTCTTAAAATAGGAACAAGCTAAGTACTTTTCTGTGTACTGTCTCCTTGTATTCAGTATAATAAAACAGGAACAACCAGAGGAAACACAGAATTTGTTTGTTTTTTTCTCAACCCATTAAGTAACAACATCATTGAATATTTGTCTTAGAAAGACCTTTTAAGGTATATTGAATTATGTTCATTTAACAAGAGAATATCAAAGCAGTCTTTTTTAACAGATTTCTTTGACCAGCTAATAACCTCCCTTTAATCATGAATCAGCTTGGTGTGTTGGTGATCAGAACACAGAAGGCTGATATGTTCTCAGTACTTGTTCGTGTTCTATTGCATGGCTGAGCTTTGTCAGCCATTCTAACTGCATCTGACAACAGATGCCATGAGATTTTCTGAGGCTCTCTCTTTTTTTCTTAAGCATGGTTCTGACTTACTCCCTATGGACATAGAAGAAGGTTCCTTTAGAACCTTACATTGTTGTCCTACTCGGCAGTAAGGGACTGAGTCTTTATCCAAGTCTAAGCAAGAACAGGAAGAACCATTTATTTCCAGTGGCTGATGCTGCCTACAGGCCCAAACTATACCTGTGCTGGCATTCCCAACTGTCACTTTCCAAAACCAAAGTATTTAAACTGACTGTCTCTAACTGAATAGTAAAGCCCAGATATATTTTCCAGTCATGAATAAAATTATTCCATCATTATGTCTGACATAAAGAGTCTCTCAGCATCCTGATAGAAAGCAAGGTCATTTCTAGAATGTCAATCACATTTCTGAGTAAGTTTAATGCAGTCATAGGGTAAATATTTAATACCATTGCTGCATAGGTCTGTTACAGCACTGGGCCTGTGCTAGACACAAACTCACTGAACTGTTCTGACATGTAGTGCTGGATTTCCTGTCAGAGCAAACACAGCAGGAAGTTGCATGTGTTTACAGCTTCCTTTTATGAACTCTGGGCTTTACATTACTCTGAAGATACAAATCTATGTCCATGAAGAAAACGTAGATGGGGATTTGGGTTTCCTGAAGCCTCAGTATAAAGTAAAGAAACGAAATATTTATTTCTTTCAACTGCAGTGAGTTTTGAGGTTCCCTGTTCCTTCTTTTTGGATTCTAGTTGCTCAGCCTTTTTGTAATGATGCTTTCAAGGTGCAATATATTTGATTTTCTCCTATCAATTCTGTTTTATTTTCTTTTGTGTTGTTATTTTTATTCTATAATCCTTTTCTTCCTTCAAGACTGTTTAAATAGAAAAGTACATGATAAAGAACTTGATTTTTAAAGTTAAATTTGAGGCCTAGAGAGATGGCTCAGCTGTTAAGAGGGTTTGCTGCTCTTCTAGAGGACCAGAGGGTTTAATTTCTATCATCCATATAGGGCAGCTACCTGTAACTCCAGCTCCAGAAACATCTGACACCCACTTCTGGCCTCCACAGGCACAGGCATACATTCGGTAGACACTCACAAAGATAGACCCACATACTCATAAATAGAAAGAAAATAAGTTTTAAAATAATGTTAATGATGATACATGGGGAGCTTATGAATTTCAAGAATGCTGCTCTGCTGAGTGCTGATGTGGTAGACACTGCTGATAAAATTATCCATGGCCTGAAGTCAGTATTTCTATTTTGGTCAAGCTTCAAAAATGGCATATATAGCTTGATCATGCTAACCCTTTTTGTCCTGGGAATACTTTTATTCCTCCCCATTGTGTTAAAGCTTGTCTTTAACAACATCAACATGTTGGCAGCCAAAGTACATGGCTTGAACCTGAAAATGGACCTCCAGACAGAGTTATTAAATTAACAGGCTGGCAAGCCAAGGACAGGTAAGATTCAGCACAGGCTAGAACATAGATGTAATTTCAAGCAGGAATCTAAATCTTAGGCTAGAACAAAGAAGTGGTTTCAGGCAGGAATCTAAATCTTAGGCTAGAACAACAAAGTAATTTCAGACAGGATTCTAAATTTTAGGCTAGAACAAGGAAGTAGGCTTTAGACATGAAAATGACCTTACGCCAGGACAGGGAAGTAGGCTCAGATACTTTGGTCATCCTGATAAGCCCTTAGAAACAATGATCATGGGAGTTTTCATGTAATTGGGTTAAATGCCTTGCTTGCTTTGACTATTTGTTTATTGTCTTGTTTGTTCCTTGACTATTTTCATCTAGTGTATTGCTAGACCCTCAACCTTGAACTGACCTTAATACATGCACAGAATTAAAATGGTATAAATGCATAAAGGAGGAGGGGGGATGGGATAGGGGTTCTAGGGAGTAGAAATGGGGAAAGGGCATGACATCTGCATTGTAAATTTTTTCGGTAATATTTTAAAACAGCGGCACCCAATCTGGCTTATTCTTAATCAGCAGCCATCTTGGTGTCTAGGCAAGGCTGCTGGCTCAGATGACCAGAGACATAGGCCCTGCCACCAACGAGACAGCAGCGTGAGAGTTGTCTCTGTCAATCTTCCATGCTTTCTTCACAAGGCTGGGCTGGGCGCAGACCATCCCACCATCCACGCCATACTCAGTAGAAATGAGACTCTAATGCTTAAAGAAAACCAAAGGCTTTATATGTTTGATAAGCTCAATTAACAAGATGCTCACACAGCTAGAGGTGTTACCCAAATAACTAACCTAGATATAAGTTGTTACCCAGGACTACTCTCAGTCCATGTGTAGTCATCCATGGCTCTTACATCTCTCCCCTTAGGTCCTCCTCTTCCTTTTCCTCTTCTTCTCTTTACTCCTTCCACCTTAGTGCCTCCCAACTTTTGGGGAAATTTTCCTGCTACAGTAAATAAACAAAATAGCCAATAAAAATGTTAATGTTTAAAATAAGAGCTATGCTAAGCTAGTGGGGTTTTCCTTTTCCCTAAATGTTCACTGCAGGGTATTGTTATCTTAGTTTCCTCTCATAGGTGGAACTACAACATCCAAAATAAACTGAAAACAGTTGTTTGCCCAGGAAAGAAAATGATGATAGTAATCTCTCTCCTCAGCTGAGTATCCATGACAGGTGATGAGCTGTAACACCATCATGTCTGCCAAGCCACTGTAAAGATGAAGGCTTAATGAAGCCATATTCAAGGCTAAAGTGTGAACACACAAACTCTGTTTCTAAGCATTTGTGGAGAAGAGTGGCTAGTCATTTTTAAGCAAACTTTCACACTGAAGAGATTAAAAACACCCTTATACTCCTTTTAACATCATTAGTATTCTAATACATACAATTTACTTAGTTGTGTGTGTGTGTGTGTGTGTGTGTGTGTGTGAGAGAGAGAGAGAGAGAGAGAGAGAGAGAGAGAGAGAGAGAGAGAGAGAAACAGAAATGAGAGGAGAGACAGAGACAGAGAATTGTTTTTCTGAAAAATGATAGCTGGTACTACAAATGCAGAAATGCCTCTTGAACCAATCATTTTGCAGTGATCTGCTTCACTGAGCAGGGACTGATCTAATCAAGATCTATTTTTATGATTTGTCAATGGTATCCACTCTTTTCTCATTTCCTACAGTCTCTAAAATCTTAGAATAGTGCATGAGTCAGAATCATCTTTCCAGAATTCAGGACTTTTTAAGTGTGAGCATCCTTGTGCTTCATGCTGTCATTTAGACAGATTTGTGAAAAATCCAAAATAAAGCAGCAGACATGGGCCACCTGCAGGGCTTCAAGTGATATGACTGAGATCTGGGCCCTGTGCTTTTTCCTCTCTCCCAGTTGGACATCTTCGTTCTCCCTTTTATTCTACCTGAACATTTATGCTCTGTGACAAATTCTGACATACAGCTGAGTTTTAAGTTTTTTGAAACAAAGGAGCTGACTCTGAGGTGGTGAAAGCTTTAATACAGAAGCCCAGGAATTTGAGTTTATTTTGAGAACCCTACTATACATGACCATAAAATAAGCATAGAATATTTTTTCTAATTATCATATATCATGATGTAAGATGCTTAGATTTCTCACAAAATTGAAGTTCCTGGAGAAACTTTAGCCATATTTAATTTTATTTAGAAAAACTAATGAGTAATATTTACTCATTAATAATTACTATGGATTAAATTTAAGTAGACTGGGCTAAGTGTGAAGCCATGCTAGGATTTTACTATTTTTGTTGCAATTTGTGTCTTCTCTTGATAGAATAAACAAAAGAGGAAAGAATGGATGGATAAATTTGGTATAAACAATGAACTGCTTTGGTTTTGGTTGTCATTGAGAAAGTTTTAAGAAATTATATTATAAAATTTTTAGGAAGAACAATCTCTATTTCTGCAAACTACACATTCTATGACTTCTATACACTGCAGTACTCTGACACCATACCTGCTTCAGGCTCCTTAATAGGTTTGGTGAGATACTCCTTGATACAATCTCTATTGTGAGTGAATTCAAGTTCTGTGTAAAAGAACAAACAGAAAGCTATGCAGGGGCTAGGGGGAGGTTCACACAGCCTCCTCATAAGTTCTAGGGACCTGCCACATTGTATGGAGTGGGTTTGGGTAGAATATATATCCTCTTGAGTGGAGGAGACACTCCTTAGAAGTTTAAGTTTCTTAAGTCTGAATGTGTTACAGAAACGTAATAGAGTCAAACAGAGGGCCTAGCTTGGAAATACCATCTGAATAGGCAAGTGAGACACTGGTGGCATAGAAGGCTGTCATGACAGGGTTCTAGCTTTTGATCAACAGGAGAAGTGGGTTTAAAATGACTGCAAGATACCTACAAGATTGTATCTTTTCAGTCATTGAAAGGGTACTCAGATTGTAAACACATTTATAAGCACCCCTTCATTAGTCTCAAGTTGGGAAAACATTCTTCTCATGAACTCTTATTTCCTGAATTTTTTAACCATTGGAACTGACCCCCTAGTACCTAAAAACTGAGTCAATGTGGCTTCTCTTTTACTCTGACATTTTGGGATTAAGAATATTGAATAGTTAACAGGAAGGACACAGTATTGATGAGGAAAATAACTGAAGAGATAGAAAGAGCTTGCATTATAAGTGGATTGGTATAGTAATACGGGTAATCTTTGGTCTCTTATTAGTCTTGGGGACTTTTATAAACAAGGCTCACTAGGCATATGGCACTGACTGAATCCAGACTCTGAATCTCTGCTTGAGAATATACAGGGTCCAGAAAGAAAGAACTCACTCTGAAGATGTTCCATCCCCTCATAGGCTCAAAGAACTACTCTGCTCAAAAACAAAAACAAAACAAAACACACACACACACAAAAAAAAACCAAGACTTTAAAGAAATGACTGTTGGTCTTTAAGTAACAGTTTTTGAACTTCCAAATTTAACCTATATGAGATGAAGAATATTTAATTTTGGATTGTATCATTTTTAATTTTACCATCATTGTGTTTCATCTTTCAAGGGAATTTGAACTTTGCAACTTGATAACAAGAGGATGTGCTTGTCATATCTCTAACAGTGAAATTTTGGTTTATTATAGTGACTTTAGGTACACTAGAATTGAGATCTGCAATGTAAGTACAGCATCATGTCATCCCAGACCATGGCTTTTGGGACATGAAGACATAAATAGGCATCCATTTATTTTCTCAGTGTCTTGTACTGTGAAGAAAACTGATCACAATTATAGTTGAGTTCAATGAGCTATGTTGGTGATTAAGGCACTGACTAAGATACCAGATGGGGGTGATGAAAGCAACAGAATGAGTCAGAATGCCAATCTCCATCTAGGATGAAGGTGATGAAGCTTGAACCCATTCCATGATGGACATGATCCCAATGTAATCAAGCTTCCACCAGTTACCTGGCTCATAACATTTTTCTTATGGTGATAATTTTGAATATTGACATATATCTCTGCTATTGTTTGCTTGGCTAATGGGATCCAGCAACAGTTGGGCCTGTATTATAAAAGGAAGATAATGCTATGCCATACATATCTTTTGACTAGAGTTATTAATCCTTTTCTCATGACTTAAGAACTGGCTGGCTCAGAAAGGGACTAATTTACATCCACAGGTCAGGTCATCTTGTGCAACACTTCACTGAGAAGATCTTAGTGCAGTCACTTCACTGTAACAAGTATTTATGCAAGTCAAATTTACTTTCCACTGGGAATGTTCTTAAAAGTTCTTATCCACTACTGGTTTAGTTATCATAGTAACAAAATAGTCTTTATTTTCTTACTAATTCATAATTTTCTCATCAAAATATGACTCACAATCCATGAGTCACTATACACATAGTTCCTACCCTCTTTTTTACTTCTTCCATTTATTTATTTATTTATTTATTTATTTATTCAGTTTAATCCCTATCACAGCTCCCCTGCACAATTCCCCTTCACAGAGCACTCCCCAAACCCCCTCCCCTTCACTTCTGAGAAGGAGTAGGTCCTTCCCAGGGAACCAACCTACACTGGCACCTCAAGTCACTTCAGGACTAAGTACATCCTCTCCTACTGAGGCCAGACAACGTAGCCAAGTTAGGGGAGCAGGATCCACAGGTAGGGAACTGAGTCAGGGTAAGCCTCTGCTCCAACTGTTGAGACCTGCATGAAGACCAAGTTGGACATCTGCTACATATGTGCAGGAGACCTAGGTCCTCTATCCCTTGTATGCTCTTTGGATGGTGGTTCAGTCTCTAGGAGCCCACAAGGGTCCAAGTTAGTTGACTCTGTAGGTCTTCTTGTAGAGTATCTACCCCCTCTGTTTTCCTCAATCCTTCCCCCAACATTTCCACAAGATTTTCCTATCTCTGTCTAATGTTTGGCTCTGTAAGTCTCTGCATCTGTTTTGGTCAGCTGCTGGGTGGAAACTCTCAAAGGACAGTTATGCTAGGCTCCTGTCTGTGAATATAGGCTGACAAACAGAGCCTGAGGCTCCAAGATAATTGAAGGAGGAAGGCAGGCCAGCAATGTGTCCATATAGATCTTTTGAGGACAGCTTGGCACACTTTGTCCCAAATTGGCAGGGGTTGCTTTTGCATTCATTTCTGTTGAACTCACACAGGACACCTGTGTATCCAGGCCATCAGTGACAAATATAACTGTCAAAAGTGTCTTCACATGCTACATCATTGTGATAAGACTTTGGCAAATGAAGAGGCATCAAGGTCTTACAGTGTGCCCTGTGAATCCACTACCCAGTGTTGGTGATATAGGGCTGAGCAAGGCTACCTTCTGACCATCTTTTAATTCATGCAAAGAATTGTAGCAAGATTTATCTCTAGAGATTCCCTTGCTTCTGTTTCTCCTCCCTTCCTCTCAGAGATAGCAATGAATGCAGAGAGGGTATATTCCCTCTTTAGTTTGGGACTTTATTTAAACCACATTTATTTTTTGTCTCCTTTCATTGGGAATTCATTCTGTTCTTCTTACAAATGTGTTCTGGGGGAAGACAGAGTGTAGCAGTAGATATAGGAATCTAGAAAGTACAACCATCTGTTGCCTTTCCTTGATCTTTATATCTTTTCTCCTTGATAGGCTATTGTGTTGATGGTCAACTTTGAGACTAGAGGTTCAGACAATAGGCAGCTCATAATGGCCATCCCAAGTCAAATGAACAAATAAGTCCCAGGGTTAGGCATTTGGTCTCTTTAAAGACTCATTAGTGATCCATAGGCAATGAGTTTATACAATGAATATGTGTGTCAGTGAGAATTTGCTTGCACAAAGAGCTTGGATATACAAAAATTCAGGAGGCTCTACATGGCTATCCTCATGACAATCCATTTCGCCACAGGCTCAACTCAGAATCCCAACCTCTAACAGATGATTTGAGCACTGTTATATCTGCTAAATTTTGAAGCACAAATGGCAGAATGGACCGGCTGTGATTCTGTTCTTCATTTGACCTACAGGAAAGGTAACATCTTTTCATGATGCTTAGCAACTAGGTGAAGAAACCTCTAAAAAATTAGCTTTCAGCAACTATTTTGGATTTTTAAAAAAGATTTATTTATTTTATGTATATGAGTACAACATTACTCTCTTCAGACACACCAGAAGAGGACATCAGATATTATTACAGATGGCTGTGAGTCACCATGTGGTTGCTGGGAATTGAACTCAGGACCTCTGGAAGAACAGTTGGTGCTCTTAACCACTGAGCCAACTCCCTAGTTTGGATTCTTAACAGTATCATTCCCCCTTTGAAGGGCAAAGATTGCAAAATAGAAAATGTTCAATTCTAATTAAAATGGACTGTCTTTATTTTCCTCAATCCCTTGGGAGTTTCCAAACATCCCTGAAATAAATTTCTGATTTTTGTGAAATTTTCTTTTGGTACATATTTGTTTTATGTGAAGAACCTGTTGTTCTTTGCTCTCTAGGTTTCATCAGTATACTTTCATTACTAGTCAAACAGCAGTAGTGTCCAATGAGACAGGGATAATAAAGATCTGTGAGAAGCAAATAGATGTTCAATGACTGACATTAATTCAAAGCCAATAGTGTTTTAGTCACATAGTTGGTAATTTTCCTATCCTTTTTTTTTAAATCACATTTATTTATTCACTGTGAAGTACAGGGATCATGCCACAGTGTATGTGTAATGGTCAGATGACAAGTTGTGAAAATATGTTTCTCTCAGGTCCAGAGATTGAACTCTGAAGTCTGGTCATCAGGCATATTGCCATGCATGTTTTCCTGCTGACCCATCATCAGCTTTCTGATTTTGATGGCTTTGAATGTGGGATAGTGTACATAGTCCATTTGTATTCCTTATTGGTGTATCCATGGGTCAGAATGAATATAGACATAGATAAGAAGAAATAAATCTATTTTTGTCACTTGAAATTTTGGCAAGCATTAAGGAGAAAGTGATCTTAATCATAGAAACCATATACTTAACAAGCAACAGAACAAACTGTGGGTTGAATTGATAAACAGATTCTTAGGTCAGACTTACATAAGATTATGAAAGTCAGCAAATAATGATCAATTCTGCCTGGAGCTCTAGGACCTTAGCAACAAAAGGAGATCTATCTACATCTCTTATCAGCAGAGGGAGCTTATGTTATCAATTGCCAGACTTGGCATAGAACGCAATGATATAATACTTCAAAACATCTCAAGGAATTATATTGAGCCAGAGCTCACAGGAGAGTCTCTTCCACGGGTGCTGGTATACCTTCATAAAATAGTGTCACAATGCCTCTTGCTCTAACCATGTCTTTTTTTTTTTTCTTTTTGGACATAGACACAATATAAAGGATTATATTAAAGCACTTGTCTGGGGTAGACTTTCACAATTAATTTTTGGGGGGTTCAGAACAATATGAAAGTAAATTGAGGAGTCATTGAACCTTTAAGAACCAATATGAAAGGCCTTTATGGCCCTACCTGAAACATCAGTCACAAGTATGAGAAATCGTTTTCCTGTTATATGGTTGAATTCTGGACCACCTTATGTATATTTCCCTCTTCTTTTGTTTCATTATATTGCTCATAAAGGTGAGTCAATGCACATTCAAGCAAGAGTATGTAGATTTTGTTAATGTTACATAGAGAACCATGAGAGTGTAATTACATTTTAGGATCAGAAACATCACCAAAATAATTGCATTGACTGTTTAAATAATGAGGAAAACACCCTTCCCTTGGGCTCCATTTTCCAGCCCACAACTCTACCTGCTTTCCCAGAGGGCTACAGTCACCAGGGAAACCAGGTAAGACCCTGGCCCAAGCCCTATGCCACCAATTTTTGTTAAAGCACCCCCCAACAGCCATAAACTACACCTGTTCATCTGGACTTTGTTTTCTAGCCCACAACGGCACCTGCTTTCCCAGAGGGTATGTAGAAATCAGGAACAAGGTACTAGGTCAAACTAGCACTAGGGACCCCAGAGACAAAGTTAGCACCCCAAAACCAAGAGGCCACACAGGCCACAAAAACCCCAGCATAGGCACCATTCTGGACCTGAAGATACTCTGGTCATCAGAAACCCAGGGTTCTCAGGCCAGAATACAGAAAAGAAACAGAAACTGACAGGGAAAGTAAAAAAACAACAGACAAACAAACAGAAAACAAAAAACCCCACCCACGTGAGAAGGATAAACTCAGAAATCAGCATCTAAGTTTCCCCTCTCCAGGAAAAAAACATCGGGATGAGTATGGCCCTCATGCCTCACTGGACAAAGACAGGGGGACCAGAGCCATTACAAAGTCCCCTTCCTTTACTGAAGGTCAGGCTTCTATCCCCACCTTCACAATTGCCACAGCCCTTCTACACTTAGAGATGGGAGGAGATGTCAGGGGCAGCCCTGCTTATACACTGAAAACCTAAAATCAGCCATAGGCCTAAAATCAGCAATAGGCCTGTCATACATGTATACTAACACCAAGTCTTGGGTCTCTGTGGATAAACATTGAAACAGAGGGCTATAAGCTATTGTAAACAGGCAGATTTTGTGGAAATTTACCAGCCTGAGGAGTCATAGACCTTGTAAATAGGTAGTCTTGGCGAAGAAAACCAACTTAGATAAGGACAAGTGAATCATAGGTAGAGTCATAGTGACTTGTCCCCTGAACCTTCACCCAGCCAATACCCTGTTCTGAAAGATATCTGTATTCCCCCTGAACACACACGCTCAGATGTCATCCCCTTCCCCACAGCCTGCCTTTTTGTGTTTATAATCCCTGTGTGAATAAGTAAAGATTATGATTTGATCTACAATAAATAAATAAATAAATAAATAAATAACTATATAAAAAAGAAAGAAAACATTGGCATAAAACATCTATGTGACTAGTAACAAATGCTGAGAAATCAAACAAGATGTACAGAAAGCAAAGATAGATGGTGTTAGCATGACAATGCTGAGGGGCACTGTCAAGTAGTGGGCTTACCCTTATTGTGTATCCATGATTCTACTGGGAATCTATCAATGTGTGTAAAGTTTAATGACTTTTTTTTTCCAGGAACACAAAATTCACCCAGAAGAATGATTAAAACCAAGTGTAAATTCAAATTCAAAAAAAAAAAAAAGAAATCAGCATCTAAGCCTATTATAACCACAAAACTCAGATGGCTAGAGGTTAGCATAACAATAAAACCAACAATATGGCACCACCAGAGCCTAGCTAGTCTACTGCAGCAAGCCCTGGATATGTCACCACAGTACAAGAAAATGACCTTAAGTCCAGTCATATGATGATAGAGGCTTTTAAAGAAGAAATGAATAAATCACTTAAAGAAATACAAGAAAACACAATCAAATGAGTTAAGAAATTGAGTAAAATTGTTCAAGACCTGAAAATTCAAAAAACAAAAACAAAAACAAAAACAAAACCCAAAGCAATAAAATACAAACTGAGGTAATCCAGGAGATGGAAAACCTAGGTAAGAGTAAAGGAACTACAGAGGCAAGCATCACCAATGAGATAGAGAGAAAAATCTCAGGTGTAGAAGATACAGTAGAAAAAATTGATACATTGGTCTAAGAAAATGTTAAATTCAAAAAATTCCTGTCTCAGAACATCCAGAAAATCTAGGACACTATGAAAAGACAAAACCTAAGAATATTAGGAATAGAGGAAGGAGAAGATTCCCAAATCAAAGATCTAGATAATATTTCCAGCAGAATCATAGAAGAAAATTTCTCTGACCTAAAGAGATGCCTAAACATGCACAAGAAGCTTACAGAATACCAAATAGATTGCTCCAGAAAAGAAAATTCTTCTACCACATAATAATAAAAATAGTAAATATATAGAATACTAAAAGCTGCAAGGGAAAAGGCCAAATGATATGTAAAGGCAAACCTCTAAGGTTTACACTGACTTCTCAACAGACTTTAAAAGCCAGAAGTGCCTGGACAGATGTCTTGCAGATCCTAAGAGACAATGGATGGCAGCCCAGACTACTCTGACCAGCATAAATGTCAATCCCTATAGATGTAGAAAATAAGATATTCCATGATAACACAAAATTTAAACAGTATCTATTCACAAATTGAGCCCTACAGAAGATACTAGAAGGCAAACTACAATCCAAGGAGATTAAATACACACAAGAATACACAGGCGATTAAAGAGAAATGCTAATCCAGCAACGAGCTACAATGATCACATCCAAAGACCTTCTAGGTCTGTGTGATCCAGCTAGAATGTAGCCATACCCTTGGTACACACCCTTAATCCCTCTGGCTCTAATCCTTTAAAACTTACCTTTAATCTCAAACAATGAAGTCTAGTTAAAGGGCAGACAAAGTGACAAAGCAGAGAAATATTTGGCAGAATTGGTCAAAGATAAGAAATGCCCAACTCTCAGGAGAAAAGCTATTTAAGAGCAGTACTGGATGAGTCAATTGTGTTGTCAGTGAGTTGGGAGTTGAGTGAATTGAGAGTTGAGTGAGTTGGGAGTCTGCTGTGAGTTGGGAGTACAGAGAGTGAAGGTTAGTTCCTTCCTAAGTTCATACAGAGACAGTTTAAACCACATAATACAGAGGAGCCAAAATATCAGAACTAATTGCCAGAGTTAGTTTGAGGCCAAGCAGAGTAATCTAGTGAGAAGCTGGGAGAAGCCAGATTGAAGCATGGAGAGAAATACCAGTCAGAACAGCTGAGTTGAGCTATTGAGCAAGAGTTCAGAAAGAACTAGAAAGGGTGAGTTTATTTAGCAGTAAATCTCAGAGGCTAAAAATATTCTAGGTCTAGATTAGATTGTATGGAGGCTAGCAGCTACCAGGTCTAGGCCTAAAGATAGATAGAACACATAGAAATGTTCTGGGCTCAGCCCATGCCATGTATTCATAAAGCTTTGATGTGGCTCTAATCTCATCCCATCATCTGAGGAAATAAAAAATGACAATTACATCTGGCAAATAAAAGTGACTTTTAAAGAAGATAAGTAATTTTACACTAGCAAAACAAAGAGAAGGGGATTACCAAAAGTAATCAAAAGTGATGGGGAAGGACACTTCATGCTCATTAAAGGAAAAATCCACCAATTCTGAATTTCTATGCCTCAAATGCAAGGGAACCCACATTTGTAAGATAAATATTACTAAAGCTTAAATCACACATCAAATACCATACATTAATAGTGGGAGAATTAAGCATGCACTGTTACCAATGGACAACTCTTCCAGACAGAAACTAAATAGAAATAATGGAAGTAACAGAAGTTATGACTCAAATTGACCTAAAAGATAGCTACAGAACATTTCACCCAAGCACAAAAGAATACACACTCGTCTCTGCACTTCATAGAACCCTCTCCCAAATTGACCATATACTCAGTCACAAAACAACTCTCAACAAATAGTAAAAATTTGAAATAGCCTCCTGTGTCTTATCAGACAATTACAGCTTAAAGCTGGAATTCAACAATAACAGAAACAACAGAGAGCCTACATACACACTGGAACTGAACAACTTTCTACTCAACGACCACTGGGTCAAGAAAAAAATGAGAGAGAGAAAAATAAGACTCTAGAATCCAATGAAAATGAAGAAGGTACAATATACCCAAACTTACATGTCACAATGAAAGCAGCGCTAAGAGAATACTTTATAGCACTAAGTGCCTTCATAAAGAAACTGAAGAGTTTTCATACTAACAATTTAAAAGCACATACCCAAGAGGAGTAGATGGCAGAAAATAATCAAACTCAGTCCTGAAATCAATAAATTAGAAACAAGAGAACAATTCAAAGAATAAGCAAAACCAAGAGCTGGTTCTTTGAGAAAATCAATAAGATGGACAAACTGCTGGCCAAATTAAGTAAAAGTCAGAGAGAGAATATCCAATGACAAAATCTGAAATGAAAATGGGGAGTTAACAACAGACACTGAGGAAATATACAGAAATTTACTTCAAAAACCTGTACTCTACAAATTTGGAAAATCTAAATGAAATGGATAATTTTGTAATTACTTACCAAAGTTAAATCAAGATCAGGTAAAAAAATATAAAGAGACCTATAACCCCCAAGGAAAAAGAAGCAGTTATTAAAAGTCTCCCAACCAAAAATGTCTAAGGCCAGAATGTTCCTGCATCCCTAGAATGAAGCCTACTTGATCATGGTGGATGGTGTTTTTGATGTGGTCTTCAATTTGATCTGTGAGCATTTTATTGAGTATTTTTGCATCAATGTTTATAAGGGAAATAGGTTTGCAATTTTCTTCCCTTGTTGAGCCTTTATGTGGTTAGGTATCAGGATGACTGTGAACTCATAAAATGAATTTGGCAGTGACTTTGGTGCACTTTTACCATAGCACATGTGCGGTTTACTTGTTTACTTGGAGGAGCACCAGATGCCAGCGCCATCTTGTAATGGAGAATGCTGTCAGCACAAGCCGCGGCTTTCCACAGTCTCAGAATATACATGCTCAGAAGATGGAGTCTTGAAAATGTTCACAACATTTCAGGATCATAGAAGCATCTTCGTTTGCTTCCTCCCTAGTGCAGGGATTGAAGAAAATGACTCTCAGCAATACAGTTCCATTCCAGATTCCTGAAGTATGTGGAGAGCCCCATAGCTGACCTCCTTGGCAGGGGTCCAATGTATGGAGAAACCTATAGCTAAAGCCGTAGCTGGGAGGTCAGGTCCTCTGAGGCAGAACTGTATGTAGCCCACAACTGGGGATGCTGAGGGTGGACTTTTATTCCTATCTTCTGTGAGATGAGGGATCATAGGGACCTTTATCTTTATCAGAGGCTTATTATAAATAATAAAAGTTGTGTCTTTTATCAGGGAATTGAGTGATCAAAGGTGGGTTAGAAATCCTGGACTGGGATTGAATAATTTCTACAACAGTTGTGCTAGGCTCACCTTCTCATTTTTCAAATCCAGTCAAGGACCCAGTCTCAGGGAATGGTGCTATCCACAGTTAGCCTATGTCTTTTCACATCAGTTAACCACAATAGTTTCCATAGGCATGATCATAGGCAACCTGAGCTAGGCAATCCTTCCTTAAAATTCTTCTCATGGGCAATTCTAGAGTGTGTCAATTAATGATGAAATATAGTTATCATAAATCCTAAAGAATTTTAAGATGAGATTATTTAGTAGACTAAAATATTTTCTCCTACAAAAGGACTCAGTAAAACAAATATAGATAACTAAAGCAATCTACAGAGCTTTTAGATGCTAATCTGAGCTCCCTGCTTTCCTTATTATTTGTATGTAACTGGAAATTAGTCAAAAGATACTATAAAACACATGTAAAACAAAAGACATCACATCTATCTATCATCTATCGATTTACCATCAATCAATTTGTTTTGTATCTATTGAAGGGGATAGGAGAGGAAAATGGTGATGGCTTGGCCCACTGTAATTAAGTTAATATCTTAAAAGGTCAAATAGAATTGCTTTGCATACTGATTTTGAGTTACCTAGAAACAAGAATGAGTCAAAGGCTAATTGAATATTATTAAGAGGTATGACACGGATGTATTCAATGAGTTTGGGCTTTATTCAATGGCAATCCAAGAAAAGAATCAGGAGTTAGAGAACACACAGAACCCAGTGGAAAAATACCAATGTCACCTAGCCTGGGCTGGCTTCATGTGGGCTTACATCATAGTCCTATACAAATAAAGACCTTGTGGTTGGCCTAATCTTCAGACATATTTGTTTTGCTTAAAATAGTTACAATTGTGAAAATAAGTGGCTCCTTCCTCATTTTTGCTGTAAAACAGGCCCTGAAAATTACAGACAGTCTTTCAAGGGCTCAAGTAATTTATAAAGGTGGATAATCAGATATCACTTATCAGCATAAATGAGGGGAAAGCAGAGCCAAGCAAGTACATGGGACAGGTAAATGTGACAGCTAACCCAAGTGAGAAGCTGCTCATTCAGGGAGCAAAAGTTTGTACTGTTTAATTTTTTTTTTTATGCTACAGTTAAGTTGGGAAGTTCTGTTTTTGAGGGTCTTTGTTGGAAGTGATTTAGGGGAAGTAAGAAATTGAAAATTGGGGTGTCAATAGTATAGTGCTTCATTTTCTATACATTTAGATATTTGAGAATGAAAATAAATTATGATTTAAAAATTGTTATTCTCCCTTTTACAAATTCCAAGAAATGATTTTTGGATTCTGCTTATCTATCATCATAAGCTCCGGATATTCTAAAGGAGAAGTCAGACTTAAACTCAATCTCTCTCTCTCTCTCTCTCTCTCTCTCTCTCTCTCTCTCTCTCTCTGTGTGTGTGTGTGTGTGTCTCTGTCTCTCTGTCTCTCTATGTCTCTCTCTGTCTCTCTCTCAAACACACACACACACACACACACACACACACAAGGTTAAGGCATTAGAAGTTGAATTTGGTCTTTTTAGAGGTACCCCAAAACAAGCCTTTGTTAACTTGTAGTATACTTCTTTCTCTATAGATTTCTCTAATGTGTTCTAGACCCAAACTTTGACTTTCAGACATATTTTAAGATATGTTTTCCAGAGCCTTTGACTTTGCCTGCTAAAGGCAATTAAAAACAATAGTTAGGCACTGTGATTAAAAATAAGAAAGACTGTAACAAACAGGCTTAACACATTAATGATTCACTACATAGGAGATTCCAAATGACAATGTGATTATACACAGTTTATTTTGAAAAGTTGCAAATATTGTTAGCATTGCTGTTTTTGAAGAAAGTCATTGTTTAGTCTTTCCCTTTCCCCCCTGTCCCCATTGTCACTGTCTAACACACACTTACAGTTCATCCCATGTTGTCATGTTCTCTTTGCCAGCCAGAGACAACAATGGAAAATTCATGTGAACAATGACTTTCCAACAGAGACTATTAAGAGCCACCTATGCTTTTCCTATGGGACCAGGAAGCAGCACAAAAATTACAGTGCTGGGAAAGTTCCAACTTCTGCCCAGTGCTGTGAACATCAAATCCCCTAGGGGATGCTCTTGTCTCACTAGAGAGGGTAGAGGTAGGTCACTAGGAACATACCTTGCCGCTGTGTACAGCCTCCCCCTCTAGAGATCCCACCCAGGGAGGTGACCTGAATTGGCCTCCTGTGATAGAGTAAAGTAGGATTACCTATGTGGTCAGATTTCATACCTTGATAAACACAAACTTAATGAGACTCCTTACCTCATCTAATTATTTTTTAAATCAACAAATAAATATTTTACCTATTACAGTATCTACTGGAAAAGAGACACAGGATTCATTCAGATGAGATCTTTTTTAAAGTCTATCACAGCCACCAACACAAAACAAAAGGTACATGCCCCAACCCGATCCACCACAAAACATACAATGGCTGTTTCACTGAGAAAAACACAGAGGTAGTACCTTGAGCCTTTGTGTGGATGATCTCCATGGTCCCCCACACTTTGGAGGAATGAGCTTTGTGTAGCCTCCAAGAGGGTTAGCAGCAACCTTTACAGTGCAGGTGCTTCTGAGTCATTATAGCAACAGACAAGCCACAAGCTAATGATGGCTAATGGTAATAATCCATTTCTTGTCCTAATGTATTGGTTAATAATATCTTCTTTCTCTCTAAGAAAAAGCATTGGTCTCTCCACAAAGCTATGGGGTTGTCATTCAGGCAGCACCTAAAGCTGTCTCACTATGGCCAGCTAAATTTGACTCCTTTCTGTTCTCTGCTTACATGTTCCTTTATATTCTTCACTCCTATCTTCAATCAGGTTGGCCTTAAACTCAGAGATTAGCTGAACATCGGTCAAATCCATAACATAAGTCCATTGGTACAATAATATCTTACCCAGAGTCACAAAAGTCATGGGATCAATTAGAGAAATGGAGATTCTTTTTCGAAACATTCTGGTAAACCACAGGCTGTTTCCCATGTCTAGAACCAGATCAGACTGAAGATCTCAGCTCTGTACCCATGAATAAGATGTATTTTTTAGAGAATAGACATGGAGGGACCCATAGCTCCAGCTGCATATATAGCAGAGGATGGCCTTATCTGGCATCAATGGGAGGGGAGCCCTTTCGTCTGGTGGAGGCTCGATGACCCAGCATAGGGTAATGCTAGGGCACTAAGGCGGGAGTGGGTGGGTATGGAACACCCTCATAGAAGCAGGGGGATGGAGTGGATATGGAGTTTGTGGAGGGAAACTGGGAAGGAGAATAACATTTGAAATGTAAATAAATAAAATAACCAATAAAAAGTAAAAAAAAATGTCTTTTTAGTCGTACTTCTTTGCAATAACTCGCCTAGCACTGACTAGCATGTTAAGATTCATAGATTATTCATACTTGGATTTTAAATGAATTCTAAATCAGGAAACTTGATATAACCATGTTCTAGAGTTTGGTCACATTCCATATTACTTCTGAAGTTTTTTCTTTATCAATACTTACCTATAAGGAGAACTGATTGATTAGATTTTAACAATGGCAGCTTATAGAAATAACAATCACCTTTGCTCACATATGCATATATAATTTATACAGTTGTATTGTCACCCTTTGCTCATATGTTCTGTTATATTTTCCTAGGAAGATATGATGTCTCTTCACTCTAGACAGGGCACTGAGTACAGAACAAAGGATATTTCTATTTAAGCCTAGCTTGGTGAGCCAATAAATTTAGTTGGCATCAGCATGTTGGCAGCCAAAGTACATGGCTTGAAACTGAAAATGGGCCCCCAGACAGAGTTATTAAATTAACAGTCTGGCAAGCCAAGAATGGGTAAGATTCTATACAGAGCCTTACCAACCTAAGACAGAAGTGCATTGCTTTTGATAATGCATATTCCATGATGGTTAAGTGTGGGGCTGGGCGTTCGGCCACACCCCCAAAACCCAGAGACCTAGCATAAAGCCCTTGCTAGGTCACGTAAGACACAAGACTAACAGGTCTCTGCCTCAAAATTTACATATTACCTGAAGCCCCGCCCACTTCCAATATATAAACAAACCCCTTCCGACATGTTTTGGGAGAGCTCTTTACCATCTAAACCCACCGCTGTGTCAATAAATACAGACGTGTTTAACTGCCACATGTCTCTTGAAATCTGGACTCCTTGTGTAAGTCAAGACCGTCCATGCAGGGCAGGGGGCGCCCCCCCTGCACCCCCCCCCCTCATTGCACGCCAGCTCACAGGGCAGGGGGATGGGAAGCCTTTTTCTCCATGGTCGACTCTGTCCAGTGCGACTGAACAGCACGCCCCTGACCGCCGCTCCACCGACCACTGCCCTGCGCCCCGCCTGCGACCGGCACCGGGGGTGGTGCCCGACAGTTAAGTAAGGCATTCTTGTCAGAATGACCTAAGGCAGGCTCAATCTTGTTTATGAAATAAAAAAGGAAGAGAGGCAGAAAGCTTTTGGGGCTGATTGCCAAGTATGACATGGAACAAGTACAAGGAAATGGGCCACTTGGCAGGAATATGACATTGGCCAAGGACAAGGAAGTAGGCTTCAGGCAGGAATCTGACATTTGGCTACAATAAAGAAGTAATTTAAGGTGGGAATCTAAATTTTAGGCTAGAACAAAGAACTAGGCTTCAGACCTGAAAATGACTTTGGGCTAGGACAGGGAAGTTGGCTCAGATAGTTTCGTCATCCTGATAAGCCCTTAGAAACAGTGATCATGGGAGTGTTCACAGAACTTTGTTTATTGCCTCGCTTGTTCTTTGACTATTTGTGTTTATTTTCTCACTTGTTCTTGACTATTTGCATCAAGTGTATTGCTAGTTTCTCAACCTAGAACTGACCTTAATACTGGCATGTAATTAAAATAGTATAAAAGCAAAAAGAAAGAGGAGAAATGGGATAGGGGGTTTCTAAGGAGGGGAAATGGGGAAAGGGGATAGCATCTGAAATGCAAATAAATAAAATATCCAATAAAAAATAACCTATCAAGAAAAAAATAAAAAATAAATTTAGTTGAAGTTGCCTAAAAGGTCATGGGAAATTTACTAACAGCTACATTGGCAAAGATGAGTCTCTCCTCCTTCCCAAACAATTCTTCTTGCTTTTACATCTTCAAGGAGGGATAGGGAATTTTGAGTTTTCTTGGAAGATCCCTGGAAGCCCCTTGAGGACTGCCTCATATGTCTTAAGAATACTCCCTGACGAACTTGACAGAATGTTACTGGGCTGAATCTTTCAAAGACCTCATGTGAATAATGACAAGCATTCTGATTTTCAACACAGCAATAGCCTGCCATGTCTGGAGTACTCTTCCATTACATGAAATATTTACGTGTAATGTCTATAGTTTTCTGGGTTGCTTTTTATTATAGTATTTATTCCTCTGCAGACCAAATTACATGTCAGATTGTGGATCACATAAATTAGTAGAGTCAATACGTCCACTATCAAACATCATAAGTGAAGCTTGGACTTTAGTTAGTGAAGGAAAGGGCTCTACTTTAAGTCCAGCTTCTCAGTGGGATTAGCATGTACATCTTAGTAGTCACTTAAATTCAGGACTTCACATTTCATATCTGAAAGACAGAATGTACATTGGATTTATGCTCACTGTGATCAAAAAGGGAAATGATTTCTATGAAAGCATTCTGTAATTTAAAATACTTCATAGTCATATGTGTTCACAGCACTATCTATCATATTAAGAAAAAATAAATACTGGTAGAATTTAAAGATACATTGTTCAAAGAAATACTCATTCTTCACAATACTGATGTGAATAGTAAAGCCTAGGAAAAAGCAAAAAAAAAAAAAAAATCGTTCAAGTGGAAGAAATAGGACCTGTTAGAAAATAGATTATATGCAAAAATAGAGTGATTTGGTATAGATACTCAAGAGATATTTTTTAAAAAATAACTTTATGATAGTAAAGCCAAAAGTGATGAAAACTTTAAATCTATTTTCCCATGATAAATCATACATAAGGGATGGGGGAGTGTTCCATTAATCTTAAAAGATTCTTTAATGGATTCTACACACAACACAAGTATTTTCTTCATCTCTAGTCGTCTTCTGTATGCTTGTCACACAGCACATTTAAAAAATTTTATTAGTCTCACATATCACATTTTATGCACAGTATGATCTTATTTCTCTGTTCTTAATGTTCTTTAAGGAGGTCATAACTCTATTTCTTGCTAAAAGTATTTTTCAGCATACTTATTGATCTCAAAGATGAATTATAAAGAGGTAAGTGACAATAGTGAGGCAGACACTATACATCTTAAGACTTTGAGAGACACACCCATTAGAAGTTCTCAGTGGACTCTCACCCTTTGCACAATTTTTGCCCAGCTATTAGGCAAATAAATCATAAATCTGGGCTAATCTAGGTGTGACATAGCTTGACTTATATTTTGAAAGTCCCAGAAAAAGAAATTTATAATCACAACCCTTTTAGATCTAGGGTGCATGTAGAGCATATTATTAAAACAGATTTATGATGAGTAATGATCAAAAATAAGCAGCAATAACATAAAATGTAGAAGGTCTAATCTTTTCTCCATTCTGAAAGTTAGGTGTGTAGGAACATGTAATTTAGCCAATATTGATGTGTGTGTATATGTGTGTGTGTGTGTGTGTGTGTGTGTGTGTGTGTGTGTGTTAATGGTAGCATGATAAAACATGAATGGGCTTAAAATCATAGTATTACAAGGTGATACTATTTGGGAACTTGTTAAGGAAGGCCTTTCTGGTAAATTGATATCATTTATAATATTATGAATATTCTGCATAAACAGAAACCTTCAACCTACTGAAAGTGGAACTTGCTGGAATCTGAAAAGCATACAAGTGCCAGTGTCTCAGAATGAGGAGGATCATGTGCAATATGAATACAGAAAGAAACACAGAGAGCATTAGGCAGGGTTTGTAAATGCATGACCACGATCTGAATGAAAACAACAGGGAAAAGAAAGAAAGGAAGAACAGAAGAAAGGAAGGAAGGAAGGAAGGAAGGAAGGAAGGAAGGAAGGAAGAGAGAAAGTAAATCTTGAGAAGACAAATAACTTGATCAGACAGCTGCTTTTGAAACATGATGGTAAATGGTTTGCATGAGTTGATTTTGCACTGTTGGAAAGGACCTATCAAGAGACTACTCCAGTGCTACAAGTGACAGCTGGGGATGGTTAGCATCAGATTATTATAGTAGCTACACTTAATAGAATCAAAAGTGTATGAATCAAATCTAAAGTACTTATGAGTGGATAAAATATAGAATGTAAAAGAAATGGAGGAGCAAAGAATGACTAAATTGTTAGCCTCAGCTCATTAGAAAGCAGTTGAAATCAGCTGAAAGATGTCAGACTGGGGAAAGTTAATTTTAGAGAAAATCAGTTATCTTCCTTTTATGATTTGTCTGCTAGGTCAGTGAAAAATATATTGTAGACAAATAAAGGTATGAATTGCAGATTTAAAAATGAAACTAAGCATCACAGAGAAGACAATTGTGGGAAGCATAAATTTACAATCATTACACTAAGCAGACCACTATGTATTAGAGTTCTCTAGAAGTAGGCACACACACACACACACACACACACACACACACACACACATGCACACACACATTACTATTTATTAGACTGATTTATATGGCTGTGGTCTAGATAGTTCTTTAATATCTGTTTCCATGCTGAAGTTCCACAGGACTTGGTAGCTGATTGTTCCAAGAAACTGGAAAACTTCGAGCAAGATGGTCCAATAATTCAGTTCAGCCCATGACTCCCTGAGGAGTTTTTGAAGTGAGTCGCTGTTGAAAGACTATAGAAAGTGGAATCTGAAGTTCACAGCATCATATAAGGAGATGAATGCAAATGTTATTAGTCCTCCAGATGCTAAGGAATAATGAAAGAATGAAAGAAAAAGAGATAAATCTGAACACTGGGTACTTTAAAAATTAAAATGATGATAAGTATGTTATACTCTCCTGCAAGAGAGAAGGCAAGCTTAAGGGAATGAGCCTGTAATCCTAGAATAGGACAATCTAAAGTAGGAACACTAGGAAGTCAGAACAAGAAATAATGAAATCTCATTTTAAAATAAGGCTTAAAGGAAGGAATAAGGCTTAAAGGAAGCAATACTGTAGAATAAATGCAGGGAAGAAATCCAGTGGGAAAAGAAACCATGGCAAACTAGTGACCACAGAATGTATAATGATTTTAAAGTGTCAGACAGGTAGCAGGACAGCTTCTAAGGGGAGGCATTGGTGTCATTGTGCTCCCTTCATTCTAGTTATTTTCTGGCAAAATACTAGTAAATGTATGGAAGGTTTGAAAAGCAAACTTGGCAGTTTGCATGAGAAATGTCCTCCATATCTCAGGCTCTGTTGGTGGCTCTCTATGGGGGAAGTTTAAGTGGTATGGCCTTGACAGGAGGAGTATGTCACTGGGGGGTTAAGAAAAAATAGTTAAAATCCTTCCCTTCTTTTTAATTTGTTGTCTAACAGGACCCACGCCTACTTGTGAGCTACAACCCCACATCTATCTATCTATCTATCTATCTATCTATCTATCTATCTATCTATCTATCATCTATTTATTATCTACTCTCATCTGTCTATCTGCCTTAGTCTCTTAGTCAATGTTCTATTGCTGTGAGGAGACACCATGACTAAGCCAACTCTTATAAAAGAAAGCATTTAATTGGGGACTTGCATACAATTTTAACGGTTTAGCCCATTATCATCATGGAGATGGGGGGCGGGAATCATGGCAGCAGGCATGGCAGGAATGATCCTAGAGAAGAAGTTGAGAGATACATCCTGATCTTGAGTCAGAGAGGGAGATACTAGACCTGGTTTTTGAAACCTCAAAGCCCATCCCTAGTGATATGCTTCCTCCAAACGGCCATACCTCTAAGTTTGTTCAAATAGCAACACTCCCTGATGACTCAGCATTTAAATATATGCGCCTGTGGAGAACACACTTATTTCAGCAACCACTCTGTCTGTCTGTCTGTCTGTCTATGTATGTATGTATGTATGTATGTATGTATGTATGTATATATGTATGTATGTGTTATCTATCTATGTATCTATCTATGTATCTATCTATGTATCTATCTATCTATCTACCTATCTACCTATCTATCTTACTTATCTTTGTATGTATTTGTTTACTTATCGTATTTAATCATTGATATACCTACAGGTATACCTGATAATGGAATAATATATAATTTTTTAAATAAAATTAATGCCAGAAAATAAAGAGATTTGTAGTAAAAGTGAAACATTTGTTGTTTCCTTGATTTTATTGAAAATATCTCTGTGACTTTGACTGGGATTTCTTCTTCTATAGCTGTGATTTATGTATTTGCTATCTCTATAGTGTCCCTACATCCATTCACATGTTTGTAGAGTTGAGGGAACTATGGGTCTAAAGAGTTATGAAGTTGGGAGGCATATAGAAGACATCAAAAAAGAGTGGGGGTAGTTTTATCAAAACACAGTTGGAGGATGTATAAAATTCTCTAAGAGTAAATGCTTAAAATGTAGTATTTGCTGTTGAATTAGATACTATTAACAAAACATTTAAAATTGTCCTGCATGATTAAAAACTATAGACCACCTCTTTGTGTCAAAGGAGGAGTAATCAAAAAAGATAAGTAGCACATTCTTCAGATGAAGGGTCCCTAGATCACTACACATAGGATCCACAGTGAATCAGGTGGAAAACAGGAAACTGTTTGCATAGAGTATGAGTGACCATAAACGCTCAGGAAGTGAAGGGACTAGAGTTTCTCACAAGATACGTGCTTCTTTGTCTTTGAGGAAGAACAATTGTCTGTTGACCAGAAGTGTTCCAGGCATTCCAGGATAAATAACAACCCAGCCTTCTAGAGTCAAGAGCAAAGGTCATTGTGAAGACAGAAAATGTCTCCTGCAGAGAGGCACTGAAAAAAACCATTGAGAAAAACAAAAGACAGAGGGCAAGGACTTTCAATACAGAAATGGAGGCAGCAGCAAAACCTTCCAACTGTATGTATTAATGCGTAAAATGGTAAAATACAGATATTTTAAGAGAATTAGTTTGAGAAGTTTGATTGAGAAAATAAAAGATCTGTAACAGCCTGTTGTGGTGGCCCACAACTTTACTCCCAGTACTCAGAAAGCAGAGATAGATGAATCTCTATTTTGGGGGACAACCTGGTTTACAAAATGAGTCATAAGCTAGTCAGGATTACATAGTAAGATCCTGTCTCAACAAAAGACAAAGGATGAAAAAGAAGGAAGGAAGGATGGAAGGAAGGAAGGAAGGAAGGGAGGGAGGGAGGGAGGGAGGGAGGGAGGGAGGAAGGGAGGGAGGGA
>NW_021620926.1:191023-213855 GCF_004785775.1 Grammomys surdaster
TAAGTAAATGTATACATACATATGAGTATAAATACAGATAAATATATATATATATATATATATATATATATATGCGCAAATATGTGTGTGTGTGTGTGTGTGTGTGTGTGTGTAACATAATGGTGTATGTGTATCTTAAAACTAACTAAAAAAGATTCACAAGATGTTTCCAAGCTCAACTGAAATATTTGTGTCTTTAATGTTTCTCACAAATCAAACAGCTAACAAGCAGTTATACTGTCATGAATTCTCTTAAGAGGACAAGGTAATATCCCAGTGATAGCAGTTTGCTTTGGCACCACTCATGCTGGCAAATTTCTATGCCATTAAACTAAGTCTCCTGACATTCCAAGAAGCTCCAAGAGCCTTTAAGGAGAGTCAAATAGATGCCTTAAGTATGGATCATAAAAGTTTTAGAAGAATCTCCTTTAGCTTTGGGTAAGACAAGGAAGTCTATATTACCCTTACATTTTGAACATCCTTATAAACATCTGAGTAAACTCAAATGTGGAAAGGTATTTAAAGCCTGATTGGTTTTGACCAGGGACAAAGGACTGGGGTACATATTTTACATATAAAAACAGACCTGGCCTCCAGGTTCTCCCAGAATCCCTCAATCCCTACCTGACATACCCTGCCCCCAACCCTGAATTTACCAGCACAGTGATGGGGCTTCCCTTCCCCTCAGAGGCTCTTGCCTATGTAATCCAGACACTTTGCTCTCACTCTCTCCTTTTCTCTCCCCTCCCCCTCTCCCCTGTCACCCTTCCACCTCCTTCTCCCTCTCCTTCTCCCCCTCCCCCCCCCCTCCCCTCTCCCTCTCTTCTCCCTCTCCCTCCCTCCATATCTCCCCATGCTGTCTTCCCTGGCCTTGGACCTTGTGGCCAGTGAAATCACCTGAAAGCAGCTTCCCAATAATTCCTTCACTTAATATAATCTAATTTGGTTTGAGTTGGCTGAATTGGCTCATTTTATCCTTGGAGAGATAATTTATCCAAATCCAGTAGTGACTGGAGGGAATCATACCATGGCATTTTTCATGATTTCTGATGCAAAATACTGAATTGGGTTCAAAGAGAATTTAGCTTGATAGAAATGAGATCACCATGAGACCTGTACTGTAGATGTGTGCACTGAAGACAGCAGTGTATACGCCACTGTGTTCCTCATATCTGGGTCTGCAAATCTGCCTACAGCATTAGGTGTCAGACTTGAGAGCTATGATTTTTTGCTTTCATTTTTATTTGAGTCTTTTTCAGAGTTGAATATCTATACTTTAATTTCTTCATATACTCGATTTATCACTTTCTTTCACAAACTGATATTAAGGGGAAACACATACTGTGTTACACTCTACAAAGCTGATTGAACTTTGGGATTCTGGAGAGTTGGAAGGTTACAAGTCCAGAGCCTAATTACTAATTATCTTTGACTCTTTTTTGGCTTTTAATGTTTTACTTTTGTATTTTAATTGTGGTGTGTGTGTGTGTGTGTGTGTGTATACACGTCCATGAAAGCCCATGTGTTACACACCCTGTATGAGCTTCTGGATCTCAGTGCTGGGAATGGAACTCAGGTGTTTTACAAGAACAGGGCCTGCTCCTAACTGCTGAGCCACATTTTGGTCCCTTTAAAAGCTATTCATTACCCATCTCTGTGTATAACTTAGTGTCTTGTGACTATCAGGTGAAATCCTACTGAAATGCCCTATGACACTAGCAACCATTTGCTCAAAAGAGAACAATATTATTGATAGCATCTGAAGCCTCCAGCAGTTACAGCTTGGCTGTTGCTCACCCTTCCAGCCCATTTGAGATACTCTTGATTTTTTTATTGGATATTTTATTTATTTACATTTCAAATGTTATCCCCTTTTTTAGTTTCCCCTCTGCAAACCCCCATCCCACCCCTCCCCCTTCTTCTATGAGGGTACTCTCCCACCCACCCGCCCACTCCTACCTCACCACCGTAGCAATTCTCTACACTGGGGCATCCAGCCTTCACAGGACCAAGGGCCTCTTCTCCCATTTATGCCCAACAAGGCCATCCTCTGCTACATATGCTGCTGGAGCCATGGGTCCCTCCATGTGTACTCTTTGGTTGGTGGGTTAGTCCCTGGGAACTGTGTGTGTGTGTGTGGGAGGGGAATCTGGTTGGTTGATATTGTTGTTCTTCCTATGGGATTCCGTTCTTCATGATAGTTTTCTGTCCCTTCTAGTGTTTCCTCAATTCCTTCTTCTGTTCAAAAGCTCTGTGACAGTATCTGCTGCCCCTCTTCTATCATTTTCTGAGACTTTTAGTTCATTTTGAATGAGGAAGTATATGGGTCTGGTCCATTCTGGGGGGGGGGTCTCACATGTTATTTCAATAAATCTAAGGCTCTCTCTTGGTTACTTTTTGTCCCCTCTTTCTCTCAAAATATTCCTGTTGGCAATTTGGCTTTGAGAGCTATTAGTTGCTCATTTTTATTTTAGATTTTTCTGATTTTTTCGAATTTTCTAATTTAGATTTTCAATTCTGGGGAATCAAAGATGTACCTTAAACACACTGGGCAAGAACTTAACCACTGAATGACATCCCCAGCTGAATCTCAGAACCTCTGAAAGGAAATAGGGTGTAAGATGACTTTTCTAACTTTATGCTCAAAAATGTAGCAGCTTATTATATTTGTTTTCTTTAATGTTTGTATTTCTGTGTGCATGTGTGTTTGTCTATGTGTTTATGTATATGTGTGTGTATGTGTGTGTGTACGTGTATGTTAATGCTGGTTCCCCCCTTCCCCCCGCAGCCCATGTTTTTCTGAATTTGCTGACTCCTTTCTGAATCTCAGTCTGCTTCTCAGCTTGTTTACAGTTACACCAGCAGCAAGGCCCCTGTTCAGGGATGGAGCGTTCCAACCATTCTAAGTCAGGTGTCTGCTGGTCTTCTGTCTTTCTCTGACGGGTCTTACCCTGAGGACTGGCACACCTGACCACGCTTCTCCTGGTTTCACCTTCCATTCCTAAATTGCCCTCAGCTTTCCTACAGGTACCCACTGGCTATTTACAAGTGTGCCTCTTCTCAGGTGAGCTAGACAGTTTTGTTGTCTTATTTCTTCTTCCTACACAAATGCAGAGACCATGATGTCTTGTTCTGGTGTAGGATTGTTTGAACTCACTGTGTTTGGCATTATGTTGGCATTTTCATTAGTGGGTGGTACAGGTGGGGTGGTTCAGGTATGGTGGTACATGGGAGTTTTGAGATTTACTCTGTTCCTTTTATCCAACCCTAGGGATTTATAGAGACCTAGAACTAGACCAGAGTCAATGCTACCTACCATATGCTCAGAATCCTGGCTCTTTCATTTTCACAAGAGGAAAATTTTTAGCCTGTTAATAGCATTCTCCATTAATACCAAAATGGAAGTTGGTTTAACTTCAAAGTGGCAGCATTTTAATTTTGTTAGACTTCTATTAGACTTTTGGGTCTATCCTTGGTAAAGCACAAATCAACGGAAAGCTTAGACAAGCTAAGATAATAAGATAAAATAAGGGTCAAATCACATTGGAGGGATTAGTTTCAAATGTATCTCAGAAGCTTCTGGAAACAACAGCCTGTCTGTAGTGTATGGCATCTCTTTCTATTAGCTTTACAGAGACAGCTGTGAGGTCACACTTTTTCCAGGAACTGAAGTGACCCTTGTTGACCAGCTCTCCACATCTTCCATATTACATTTCCTGTCATGCAGAGCAGAGCCAGCTGAACTGTTTGTACGTGTGCTTTCTATATTATCCAGTAAAATAGTAACATTTTAGACTTGTGCATTTTCTCTGGTACCTAACTAGATCCAGTAAAACCCAGTCCAGCAGAAACTCCATGGATACAAGAAGCAGAGTCATCTGATTTATCACCTCTGTGCAACGAAAAAAAAAATATAGAGAGAAAGAGTGTTTCTCAATCTATCATTTCATCATAATCCTTTATATTTCAAGGCAGAAAAACAGTCTTAATAACAATCAGCTACATGATATAGCCCACTTCAACTTGATAGCTTTGGATCATTGGATATGAGGGTGAGATTTGGTGAATGAACACAGAGAAGACTTAGGGACCAGCTCAAGGTTTTGTTTGAAGCCTTAACCAAGCAAGCAAGTGCTTGCTACCTGTCCCCTAAATACCACTCTGAGCTATGGAGAGATGGTGTAGTTAAGAACCTCTGCTATTTTTGCAGAAGATCCAGGTGCATTTCCCAGTACCTGCCTCTGGCAGCTCACAGTTGCCTGAAATGCCAGTCCCTGGGAACCCCATATGGTCTTTTGTCCTCTGAAAGCACTGCATATATGTAGTAAACATACGGAAAGGTGGGTACACATGTGTGTACCTGAATTAAGTAAAAATAAATGAAAAATTAACAGAATTTTGTAACTGCTTAACACTGACACAAAGAGGACAGAGGATGTACCACACCCTGATTGGTCTTTCTGTTAGGGTCATTATACAGTCTCTGTGAATTCTGAATTCTGAGTGAAGAAACTGTTCATAGGCACTAATGCTAACATCCATTACTAACTAGGTATGCTAGTCAGTCACACATTTAACTATGTAACTCAGCATCTAACTTGAGTACTCTGTATGTAGTGTGTGTGTGTGTTTGTGTGTGTGTGTGTGTGTAACAGCAACATACTGATCCAGAAATAAAGTAATTGAGATCTAGTAGAAGGAAAAAATCAGAACAAACAAATATTCCAAAAACAGTTCATAAGATACACACACACACACACACACACACACACACACGATTTTTTAAAACACCTATATCCACTATGAACAGAAACTATTTTAGTTTTGAATTAATCATAATTTAAGATTTCTGTTCCATTAATTTTGAATAAACTCCCTAACAAAGTACTCTCTGTGTTTTTCATTGTTTGCCAAATCATCTCTTATGTATCTGTTGGAGGAAAATATATATGTTTAATATACTGGGCCAAAACATCCACTGAAATTAATGAGGGTAAGTGTAATGAATCACCATGAGGTAACTGAATTATAAGAAAAACACATTTGAATGTATTCAGGAAGTTTATTAATTTTCCTTAATTTAATGTCAAGTGCTTCTTGCAAAAGTTGTTAGACTCTGTGTGAACTAATAGCTTTTTTGCAAGATTTCACAAATATAAAACAAGTGTGTTTCCCATGAAAAATGGAGATTGTTTTTCTCATTTTGATTTGCAAAAGCAGCATTTATCAAGCTCTGTTTGAAAGTTCTACCTTATCTTCGATTTCATGGATGCTCGCTCTCTTTTGATAGTAATTAGCCACTTTTATCTTCTAAGTAATTGTTGAAATAGTTTCTTTATAGAATATACATCATTTTATTTAGTCTCACTTTAGAAAAATACCCTAGTTACTTTGTTGTTGCTGTGATAAAGCCTGTGATCAACAGTAACTTCCTTACCAAAGAGTTTGCTTTTAAAAGACTTAACGGATTTAGAGGTGTAAGAGTCTACCAGTGTGGGAAGCATGTCAGCCGTCAACAACCATGGCATAGAAGCAGAAAGGTAAAAAATTATGTTTTAACCACAAATAGAAAGCAGAGAACAAAATCGCGCGCACACCACGATGAGCACACCAACTAGTTTTCTGATGCTACAAAGTTAGGCGTGAGTACATACAAGGGTATCTCTTGTAACATTATAGAGACCAAGCACATTATGTATGTATGTATGTATGTATGTATGTATGTATGTATGTATGTGCATGTGTGTATACACACACACACACACACACACACACACACACATCTTGCAAGGCTATAAACTCAAAGCCTGCCTCTAGTGATATACTTCCCCCAGCAAGGATGTCCCACTTACCCTGACAACTATATGAACTTGAAATCAAGTGACCAAACATCTGAGCCTATGAGAGACACTCTCATTCAAACTGCTGCACAGGATGGTTCCATAGGGACCCACCATTCCATCTTCAGTGCAAAATTAGAACCAAAGACGGGCCAGCAGCTGATGCTTAATGTTCCCGATGAAGGGATCACCTTTGGTGTTTCTTTTAAATCCTAAATGCCTCAATAAAGCAGAGCCAAAAGTAAGCTTCAGATATTAATACCTATTAAAGTCATCCAAGAAACACTGCCTGGTCTTGTGGGATAAACTGTCTTTAAGTACAGACGTCACTGTCAAAGCCGAACATAATTCAAAATTAAATATGCTTAGAATGCAAGGTTGTCCAATGGATAACAGAGCTTGCTGGGCAAGCATGAAGATCTGAGTTCAGATTCCTACTAACTCTGTAAAAAACTCAGGTGTGGCTCATACAGCTGTAACACTTTAAGGGTTAGAGGGAGGAAGATTTGATAGGACTCACTGGCCATGAATCTAGGAAGAAAATGGTCAAGTCCAGGGTCAGTGAGAGATCCGGTCTTGAGGAAATCAAATGGAGAGTGAAAAACAGGACACGTGAAGTCCTTCTCTGGCCGTCATGTCTATCCCTGCACACACATATGCCCAGACACAATAAAACCCACAAATGCACAGAAGAGTGAAAAGTAAGTAGTATTCCTGTCTGACCCTGTCTAAAGTGAATTTATACATGAGACACCACACTGTGGAACATCTTTTAATGATATTGAACAGAATTCTTTGACTCTGCCTACCTTGTTGATTTAATTTACTGATGTTAGTTTTTGTCACACCAAGACATCTTCAAATGCTTTCCTTGCCAATTGAGTTTTAATTTCTGTTCTGAAGATGTTGAGTTATTCTAACTTAATTCATAGGATTTTTGCGTTAGATATGGTAAACAACAATAACCATTAGACACAGTGTCCCAAATCATCACTTAGGTTTCCACAAGTTTACTGAACTCTTGATGGTGCTTGGCTGCCCAACATGATGCTCTTTACCTCTAAATTCCAAAGAAACCCAGAGCTGACTGTTTGTGGGAATCCACTTGTCCAGGGCTCCTCAGTGAGCTGATTTTTAGCTAATCTGGGATGGCACTGGGTGTTTTCTGTAGTTTCTTTCTTCAATAGGCAATGTAGGTTTAGGAATCTGCCAGACACCTCCCTAAACTGAGTGATACCAGGATGAGTCAGAGAACCTAGCTCATGGTGATATGCATAGTGTGGTGTATTGCAGGAAAAGGAAACCAAGGAATAAGCCCATGGGCAAAAAAAAAAAAAAACCTGAGGAAACTTAGACACAGTTTTCTGGAATCCTCTCTCAATGAAGTTACACAGGATGTGCACAATCCCTCCAGCAATGAATTGCAACACGTCTGCAGTCTTATCTACCAAGGAAGTTAGGTCATTAGAGACTCATTTAGTATGCACAAAGGGCAGGTCACAAACACAATCTGCCTGGCTTCTCCCAAATGTTCAGAATCTCAGAGGAAAGCAGGTTTTGGTGATAAACCAAACTGTAAAGCTAGGTTGTGCAAAGATACTACCTAAGACCATCATGCAAGTAACATTTATCATGGACAGCTTTCTCAGGCCTGATGCCACTCACTCTTCTTTCAGTACTACTTGAGCTTATTGTCTACCAAGGACAAAATTGTAACAAGGAAAGCAAAAGCTCTATAGTCCTCTTGAAACCTAGTGTAAGAATTGACATAAATTGTTGCTGACATGGCTTTATGGATAAAGAGGGTCCTAAATTCAAGAATAGACTCACTTTGCCATCCATCTGTCTGTTCTTCCCTCCACTTTCTTTCTGTCTGTCTCTCTCTCTCTCTCTCTCTCTCTCTCTCTCTCTCTCTGTCTTCTTTCTGTCTATCTGTTTTTGTCTTCTTTCTTTTTTTCTCACAGAATCTTATGTAGTACAGACTGGCATTAAATTCTATCTTTCTGTATTCTTTCTTTCTTTCTGTCTATCTTTTTGTCTTCTTTCTATCTGTCTGTCTTTTTGTCTGTCTTTCTTTTTTTTTTTCTTATAGGATCTCATGTAGTCCAGAAAAGCATCAAATTCATTCTATAGAAAGGACTGACCTTGAACTTCTGTGCCTACTGTTCCTACCTTCTGAGTGCTTATATTGCCAGCTTATATTATTATGTGTAGTCCATTGTGGTACAAGATATTTTACTCAGGACTTCATATACATTAGGCAAGTACCATACCACTTGAACCATAACCCTAGCTTCCCCTGTGACCTTTGTCAAGTGGTATTTGATAGCCCTCTCGTCTCTTGATTTGGAGTTACTACAAGATCCCATAGTCAGTAGTTGCTGTACTCAAGTAAATGCCATAGTCAGCAGTTGATACTGAGGATGCAGTTGTTCTAATGTACCTTTAGAACCTCTATCCTTTGTGTTAGAAATCTGGGAGAGGTACACACATTGCTTGGTCCATGCTCTCTCCATGATAAGAGTTAATCACAGTTGCATTTTAATCACTTTTGAATAAGAGTCTCAGCTCCTCAGCCTTAGATGCCATCTTATTTAGGGTTTTACTGCTGTGAACAGACACTATGACCAAGGAAACCCATATAAGAACAACATTTAATTGAGGCTGACTTGTAGGTTCAGAGGTTCAGTCCGTTATCATCAATGTGGGAACATGGCAGCATCTAGGGAGGCATGGTGCAGGCAGAGCTGTGAGTTCTACATCTTCTTCTGAAGGCTGCTAGTAGAAGGCTGACTTCTAGGCAGCTAGGATGAGGGTCTTAAAGCCCACACTCACAGTGACACACCTACTCCAACAGGGCCACACCTTCTAATAATGCCACTTCTTGTGCTGATCATATAGAAACCATCACAGATAGTTAGGATTCAAGCTAAGTGGATTGCGATAACAGATTTTGTTTTGTCCTTCTGTGATACCATAATCCCTGTACTCATTCCTAAAGTGTGAATTTGCAATAAGAAGGCCTCCATCTCTCATGGCCTCTGGAAACTGTTCTTTAGAAACCCAGATATCCTTTAACTCCAGCTCCAGGGGCTCACAGTGTCTACATCCCACTGATGAACAGTAGTCACTGTTACACCCAAGAGGATAGGAGACCAACTGGACTTAGTTCCCTAACTAGCAGCCAAATATAGAGCAGACACCACCTGGAGTCCAAGTCCAAATTTTTCCGAGAGATCATCCAGACCTTCTCCAGCAGCAGATGGAGAAGACAGGAGGGAAACTTTCAGGATAGTCAAATATAGATGCTAAATTCTGAAGTCAGAGAGGCTAATTACATGGAAATTGGAAATAATTGATGTCTAACACTCATTCTTCTTGACATTTTCAGGTTAACTGTGCTGGAACCAAACTATACCACTGCTGGGAAAACTCGTGGCTTTTACTGGTCACAAAGCACAGCCATGACAGTTGCACTTCAGTGTTATTAAGTATAGCTCCAACACCCCCAATACAGATCTTAGCATGGACTTTAAAGGAACATTACTCTTAGGACTCTTTCCTGGACAATATAATTCTCTGCATAGCATTCCTTAACAGGACAAACTGACCAAGTATGCCTAAGGAGAGATGTGACCACACTAATTACTGTTTCTCATGGGTTAATGAGCTGATCTTTTTGATTAGCTTCTCAAACTCATTTGCTCTTACTTTGAAAGCCAACTGAATGAACAGTTCTACCCCTGATGTAATGATGTTTGAGTCACCATTCCTTTCAGTGAATTAGCATCATTTTCTCAAAGTTTGAAATATTGGAGCCAGTTTTTGATAGACAAGGACATATGCTTTCTGAGTAGACATAATAAATGCTTAACTCAATATCCAAACTAAAGACACACAACAGAAAAAGATATTTACATTCAATAAAAATGCTGTAGTACCAGTTAGAATTGAGTTCTAGTAGTTGAAATGAGAATGCACCAGAATTGGTGTTCTTGAAAAAATGACATCACTTTGTTTGTTTCAGTGGCTGGAAAAATCCATTGTTCATATGTGTCTCACATATATTCCTCTGTGGTTGAAACTAAATTAATAACTTCTGTGTTAGAATTCATTCCTGACTGACTCAAGACACAAGGAGTGATTGTAAATAGTCAACATACTTAGATATATTCCAAATATTAGCCCATCGATAAATGTCTGTATATGCATGTGTGCGCACACAATACATTGCATTTGAATTAAATTATATTTGGACACATGACAAGGTTACCCTTAAAATGATTGTCAAAACATTACTTCAGAACCTAGAAAATAGTCCACTTAATATTCTTTATAAATTGCGTAAAGTGGCAAGTCTGAATGCTGATTCTGTAAGGCCCTGGCAGGGTAACTCTCCACTAAATAGTACTAATGGGAAAATCGAAAAAACAATGAAATATCTGGCAAGTGTTTAATTTTCCACTCTATATCACAAGACATTTTGGATATATGCTTTATAATATTTATCTTAATGAATAGGCTGAGTTCATCTTTTTTATGTCATATACACAAAGGGAAAATTAATAAGTGGTCATTACTGCCAATAACCTTGGGGTCATCTCTCTCCCAAGCAAACATGACCCATCTATTCTAAAGATCCATGTTTCTAAGATATATTTGGCCTGGCTGGGGTGAGGGGGGGTTGGGTGGGTGGGTCAGAATGGCAGGAACATCTCTGTTTAATCACTCAAAATAACTCCTGGAAAGAAAACTTTCCCATCCTAGGGCTGGAAAATCGGTATCAGCAACAATTGTTTCTTGCTTTGTGTTTTAATGAGAAAAAAAAAGTTTTAAAGGACGTTATTTACAAAAAGACTATGTAAATCAACACAGCCAACATCATTTAGTACTTTCATCATGTGCAACACGTAGGAAGAAAGTCTTAAATATGTTACACTGATTATGTTGTGGAATGTTCTTTCAAATTATAAGACTTAGAAGATTGTTGTTAAGATGTTTTTTTTTTTCCCAAAAATGATGATTCTTGGCAGGCAGAGTGTGATTTTATTCACAGGAACATTGTCTTAGGAAATTTTCTTGGTAGGAAAATGTTGAGGAGAATTTATAGAAAACACTACTCAGAAAACTTCCTTTTCAAGGCAATCTGTGAGAAAGCTGGCCCCGTCAAGGAAAAAAAAAAGCCTAAGAAAATATTCCAAAATGAATCATGGAGACTTTCTCTATAAACAGATCTCATAAATATTAAGAGCATATACACTATCTTGAAAATGCCATCAAATGTATTCAGTGGAATTATGTCTAATATGTCACAGAGATGGGCCATTGTGATCCCTTTACTTCTTTGCTTGTATTTACTTAGCTATTTCTGTCATGTCTTATCCTGGGAGTTTGGTAGTGGAAAATCTGAGTAAGTGGGAGACACATTTTGGATTTAGCTGGAATTTCTGTGAGTGGATTGGCTAGAGTTTTACTCGCTAGTGAACACGCTCTGGTTTTACAAAGACAATCTGTGAGTTAAAATGTCGCTCTGGAGAGCCAAGCAACGCATGTAGTGCTTGTGCTTCATCTGTTGGTTAATTGGGAAACCTTCTCTGTAGTTTAGGTCCCTGAAAACCTCAAAGCAGGAAGCATAACAAGGCACTTTCACCTGGAGACATATCAGTTTCCCACTATGTAAAAGATCTATGAGTCGGAAGAATTGTTAAGGAGAGGCCTTACTAGAGTACAGGGCTTAAGTTTCAGGGCACTGGGAATGTACAACAGTGTAAAGGGAGGTGGGGTTCTTCATTCCACATTGACCTAACAAAAATAGTAATTAGTGTTTATTTGTAACTTATTGGATCCCAAGCATATATTAACTTTATTGAATATATGAACTGAATGTATCCTAGGAGTACTTTGGTTCTCCCATATTTAAAGAATAAGAACTTGCAATAATTGATTGGAATTATTCTGTCTACTTTAACATATCAATACTTTATACTGACATTACTTCTCATATCTGTTTGTTCCATCCAGTATCCATCCTTTTAAACAAAACAAAACAAAAACAAAAAACCAGACCTTTAGAACCCCTTCTTAGTGATGGAGGCACCATATAGTTACATATACTCTTGATTCTAGACATGTCATAAGATAAGAAGATAGGATATGGGAAGACAAGGAAGAACTGAATGATATTATTCAGCCAAGATTGGTGTGATTGCAGTGGTAATTCGGGCAATATGGACTTAATTGGTGCAGAATGAGTAATCCTTCACATATGCTCTATTGGGTTCTAAACTATTACACATCTTGACCAAACTACTCACTGGGAGAGAGCCCGAGAGATCAAGGTCAGGACTGTCTGCACCACTTCCATCTTCTCACTACCCTTCTTCTTTATCAGTTTCTCTATTCCTCTTCCTCCTCTCCCTGGATGGCTTGTTTCCTGCCAAGTCTTTTTCTGAAGCTCTTTCCATGGACCTCTTGCCAGAAAGTTTCTAAAATGTGCTCTTACACCCTGAAACTGCGAGGGATAAAAATCAGACAAGTCCTACTCTGTCTCTTTCCTTATGGAATTTTCCTTTTGCACTTCTAACTTAATGCTTTTCTAATTGCCGTTGTACTGACTGGTCCTTCACTTCTGTCTATATCTTACCTTCAACATTAAGATCTGGAATTATTGTTTGAAAGAAATTTTGGGGGGGGGGAAAATGCCAACAGTCACTTAATAAATTCAACAATGGAAAGTATCATAAAGAAACTGTTTCCCAGGTATAGCCTTATATTAAGAAAGTCTAAGATGGAGCACAGTGTGTGGCATGTCTGGTTCCTATTATTGGTGTCAGCCATTTGGAGATACATTCTCAAAAAAGTGTTCTCTGATAAAGGTTAGTTAAATAAGCCATGAGAAAGCCTCCTTGGAGAAATATAGCTTGAGTCTTTTGATTGTAAATTGCTTTGAGGTCCACTGTATTCTTTGAGACTTTTTTCCAGTTCAGACCTCTTGTCTTTGTCTAAACAGAGACAAATTTCTTCTAATTGCTATTCAATTGCTATTTTTAACAGTTGTATGTTTTAAAGCATGATTTGGAAGGTTTGATTGGCCTCTAGTGTTTCCAGTTTTGAATCTAATTTGTACCAACTTCATCCATAGCTGGGACAAATAGAACCCATAATAACATTGCAAGGTGTTATTTGAACAATGAGCTTGAATTTTAAGAAAATACACGTAGTAAAAGGCAAACTTTCATCTGCCTAGATAGGACATGTGATTTCCTTAGTATCCTTTGTAATCTCTCCATTTCTTCTCTAAATCCTCTCCAGGTTTTGCTTAATTTGGCTGATAGCTTTTTCAATCTTGTTAATCTTTTTTAAGAACTAGCTCTTCACTCATTGATTCTTTGTGTGTTTGTGTGTGTGTGTGTGTGCATGTGTGTGTGTGTGTTTGTGTGTATTTTATTAATTTTGATTTTTGTTTCTCTTTCTGTCTGCTATGTTGGTATATTGCCCATGGTACAAGAGCATATTACTAGATTTACCAACCACGTTCTGATTAGATTTAAGCCCTGCCCCTTCTGAAGTAACAATGTCTGGTACTGTAAATCTGACCAAGACCCCATGGTTGGGGAACTTGCAGGCCCCAGGAGAGTACCTTTTATTATTGTTCGGCTAAATGGATATAATATCAAACTCCCACCTAAATTCCAATATATCTACCCATAGGTTAGTAAAGCTCTTGGACTTTATCAGAGAAGATTCTTGGTGTATCTAACTTAGACAGTAGTTAGCAAAAAAAAAAATCACAATTGGTTAAAGTACAGAGGATAAATATCAGTGGAGTACTCAGCCACAAATAGAACACTTATATCACTTCCCAGTAAAGACTTAGGAATCATTTCAGAAAAGGAGTGGAGAAACTGTAAGAAACCGAGGTCAGGGAAGACCAGAATAAAACAGTGTCTTCTAGAAATGATTAGACCACTGCTCTCATGAACTCACTACAGTCTGATTGCCTGTAAAATGTCAGCAGATGATCCAGTCAGTTAACATTCTAGTATAGATCAGAAAGGCATCCAGGATTCCTAACCCACACTGGAGGAGCTCTGATTAGTTGATGTCTCTTGGAGAAAAAGACAGAATTTTTTTTTCTCCCAAAGCCCCTGGTAGATCAACTGTATTTCAGGAGATGGCTCTGTAATCAGGACTAAATATGTGTGGAACAAAATTCGTAAGTTATTCTTTAAAAGGATATGAAGTGGGGGACTGTAGAGAAATGAGGGTAGATCTGGAAAAAGTTAAGGGGAAGAGCAGAGTATAAATGAGATCAAAACAATATTCTCAAACTATTAAAAATATTTTAAAAGAATTTTATTTTTAAAGATTTATCCTTATTTTTAGTTTTGTCTGTGTGTTTATATGTTTACTTGAGTGCATTTTACCAGAATCTGGAAGAGAAAGTTGGATCACCTGAAGTTGAAGCTACAGGCTGTTGTGAATAGCCCAAATTGACAAGTGAACTAGGAGCTAGGGTTTTCTCTGCAAGGCAGTATATTCTGTTAGTCACCGATCCCTCTCTCTACTACTTAGAATTTATTTATCCAAATTAAAAGTAGATGAAGTTCAATTTCTATGAGCTCGACTTTTAGGAAATGAATGAAAATTCGAAAGACATTAGACTAAAATCATTTTACACTTCTTTCTTTTTATTTATAAATTACCATTCAATATTTAATAATTATTTTACATATTTGTTGATACTTTTATAATACCTAGAATTATACTCAGGGTCTGTGAATGCTAAATGCACATTAGGACTGATTAATAGCCCACTTTTAAAAATAGTATGTAACATTGATTTAAAATCTAAAAATAGTAAAAGTAGGGTATTAAAGTCTAATATCATTGTGTTAAGGCCAATATATGAATTTAGGTACATTAGTGTTTCTTTTACAAAGAGATATATATGAATATATGGATTTATGAATATACAAATATATGAATTTAGGTACATTAGTGTCTTTTATAACCAAACTTGGGTTCTTTTGTGTTTGCTATGTAAATATTTAGAATTACGATATCCCCTTGGTGGATTTTTTTCTTTAATGAGTATGTAGTTTTGTTCACTATGTTTTTCTGATTTGTTTTGGTCTCAAGGCTATTTTACCAGATATAGAAATTATTTGCTTCTAGGGTCGATTTGCTTGGAATATCTTTTTTCACCCTTTCACCCTAAAGTAATATCAGGCTTTGATGTTGAAGTATGTTTCTTTGGATAAAGCAGAAAGATGGATCTTCTTTTAAAATCCAATATATTAGTCTATATCTTTTTATTGAAGGAAATAAAAATTACTAATATTATCAATAAGTTGTCAATGAGCATTATTTATTACTTTCTGCCATTTTGTTGTGTGGTTTTTTCCTTCTCTTTTGGTATTAAATGTTTTGGTATTATTTATTCCTCTTAGATGCAGTTGACCTTCTCTTCATAGTGTAATTTTTCTTCTAGTGTCTTTTGCAGAACTGGATTGGTATAAAAATTTCTTAAATTTGTTTTTATTATAATTTTTTTAAAATTTTATTTCTTTGATTGTGAATGATAGTTTTTCTGGATATAGTAGTCAGTTCATGGATCTATGGGGAAGAGAAGATGGAAATAATTGGCAGCTTCAATGAAACTGTCTTTTCCAAACACAGCAAGTTCATACACATATGAACTCACAGAGACTGCCACTCTATGCACAATACCTACACAGGTTTAAAACAGACAAAATCCTAGGAAGGAGAAGAAAAAGTGGTCACAAAGTTCCATTCCCTAACCAAGAAAATTTTTGCAATTGATGCCTGCTGGGAGAAAGAATATCAGTCTTCTTCAATGGAGCAACACGGGGCATATCAACTACTCTACATGGCTAGACAATAAAAACTGAACTCCATTTTCTTTTATGTTTTGGTTTGTTTATTTGTGTGCTTTTTATGCTCCAGCTTTATTTCTTTAAGAGCAAGAATGAATATAAAGTGGTATGGGTAGGGTGGGAGAGTGGAATCTGAGACAAGTTGGGAGAGGGGAATGAACCAAGCTACATTGCATAATTTTTTTCTCCCCCCCCCTTCCCCTCTCCTTCTTGCTCCAGTCCCACTAGCCCCAGGCCCGCCACTAGCTCTGGGCTCCCTCATATGAGGACATCAGACCTCATTACAGATGGTTGTGAGCCACCTTGTGATTGCTGGGATTTGAACTCGACCTCTGAAAGAGCAGCCAGTTCTCTTAACTACTGAGCTATCTCACCAGCCCTCTACACAAAAATATTTTCATTTTTAGTTTTCTCTAAAATTGCTGTGGAATTTTATGTATTTATATATGTAATTTCATATAACTTTTCTTGCATACATAATTTGTTTTGTGCTGTTATTAGATGCAGACTCAAGATAGGTCAGTGATTTCCCTTTTGAGCATGTTGCTGTTTTAATTATTAAAATGTACAATATTTAGGATGTAACAGATATTTTAACATAATGAATGAAGGGTTATATAATCAAGAATACTGATGTTAGAAGGATCATTGTTAAGTAAGATTATTGTAGACATCTTCTAGTCAATATTTCTGTTCTTAAAATGGTAAAACACACATAACACAAAATTTATGTCTTAGCTTGTTGGGAGTTTTTTAAAATTATTATTACTGGATCAATGGTATGTTTCTTAGAAGTATTATTGTCTTATCCTTTTCCTTTTAAAAGAATTGTTAGCAGATTTAAATTTACATATTGAGAATGAAAGTATAAATATGAAACTCAATGAAGTAATTAAGTACTTAGAAAAGTACTTAGAAGTGGTTAAAACTGGAATTCAACAAAAATTTCATCAGGATTACTAGTCAGAACAGGAAATATATATGAAAGTAGATTTATGAAACAAGTCCTACCGGAATGTAGTGAGGAACGAAAAACATTTTATAAATGATGAAATCCTAGTTGAGTTAAGCAGATGGTCTAGGTTGTAGCAGTTGACCAATGATTGACTGACATATTAGAAGAAATATTCTAGAAGAATATTGTATAGGCTTTTCCTTGGGCTTGAGATTTAGCTTCTCTACTTTGAGTTTTGCCATTTGGGGCAACGTATGTGAGCTTAGTAATTTCTAACCAAGAAATCCCAAGCAAATAATGGCAGGTATTCTATTCTCTAGAAAATTCTTCTTTACTAAGTATTTATATTTTATAACAAATAAAAAGAGATAAATTAAAAGGCATGATTTAGATGAATGTGTTATATATTGAAGAGAGTGAAACTAATGATTAGTAGTAAGAAAGTATGAATAGAAACATAAAATACCTAGCTTTGAAATTAAATTTTAATTTAATAATATTTGTCTTATATTTCATTTTTCAAACTCTGAATTATAATATTAATATAGTCTAACTAATTGTAAGCATTTTCTATTTTTAAGACATCCAACAATAGTCTTTGTTGAATATAAAGTACTAACCATATTATTGTTATCTTTATTGATGTAACTAACACAAGACACAGGCATCTGATCTATTGTTTCACAGAAACAATTTCTCTTTGAGGTCTCAGTTCTTGTTTAGTTTAGTCTAAAAATACTGAGGTTAATGTTAAAAGCTATAATAAGCTACTCTATTGGCTACGACAAGTGGAACAATATACTCGGAGATGTGCTTGTTATCACAGAACAAACATAGAAGAAATAGGATTCTGTCCTGAGGAGATAACAGCTCTGATGGTTACAGATTTAGTTTGTAACAGTCTCTGCTTGATAGGCCGTCATAGCTTATTGTGTTTTGATTTTGCAGCTACTTTCTGTGCACTATTGTACATGATAAGTGATTTTATATAAAGGTGTCTGTTGATAGGCAATATTCCAGAAATGTGTGTGTGTGTTTGTGTGTGTGTGTGTGTGAAGTGTGATACACACACACTTGTGAGGGTGTAAGCATCCCTGTGAACACCCAGAAGCCAGAGAAAGACATCAGATATCTTACCTTATGTCTTGGCGACAAATCCTCTTACTAAAGTAAAGTTATTAGCTATCAAACCCAGCAATCCTCATGTCTCCGCTCTGACACAGAATTGGGTTTTCAGATTCACATGACCAAACCTGACTATTTTCATTGGTCTGGGAATTGAACTTGGATACTTATGGTTGCACTGCAAGCACTGTTATTTATCAAGCCATACTCCCAGCCCCCAGAAACGTAGGTTTTGTAGCTCTTGTTTTACATTGATGGACATCTTTAGATAATTTTCCATAGATGAAGTAACAAAGCAATAGTTTTTTTTTTCTGGCCTGCAGAGTAATTGATCTTTCTAATCATATTGATGTGTGATTAATGTATTATTTATATTGTTGTCAGCTTTAACCATATGTAGGCTTCTTGGGATTTCTCCATAACTTTAAACTTATACACAGAAGACTCCTGGGGTTCGGGATTTAGCTCAGTGGTAGAATGCTTGCCTAGCAAGCACAAGGCCCTGGGTTTGGTCCTCAGCTCTGAAAAAAAAAAGACTCAGAAGACTCCTACTATTTTTTTTAAATGACTATATTGACAAACTCTGACTAAATACCTGTGAATATACACATAGATTTGTGTTGCTCCAAGCATTCACCTGGAAAACTTCTTACTGCAGTGTCAAATGACTAACACAATCCCACACCTGGCCAAATGCTGGGAACAGGTGCTGGCGGATGGATGCATGGTCATAAATGGGACTTCAGTGTCCTCTCTTTAATGCTCAGGGGACACCTCAGAGGAGGGATATTAGAACCAGAAAATGAGGAAATGAGCAGCAAAAATGATAGGTCCTGGACATGATAGCCATTGCACTTATAACTGACGGCAAGTGTGCTGGTCACGTGACTGTCTCTATCAATATTACATCCTGGATGAGGGAGAATAGTGAGACCTTTTCTTTTTTCTTTCTTTTTTTTTATAACTTATTTTTTCTCAAATCGTAATACATTCACACAGGGGTTATAAACATAGAAAGGCAGGATGTGGGGAAGGGAATGACACTGGAATGTGGGTGTTCAGGGGGAATACAGATATCTTCAGAATTGGGTATCGGCTGGGTGAAGATTCAGGGGACAAGTGACTATGACTCTGCCTATGACTCGCTTGTCCTTATCTAAGTTGGTATTGTCTGCCAAGGGTACGTATTTACAAGCTCCATAACCACTCAGGCTTATAAATTTCCACAAAAGCTGCCTGTTTACATTAGCTTATAGCCATCTATTTCAATGTTCTTCCACTGACACCCAAGACTTAGTGTTAGTATACATATATGACAGGCTCACTGCTGATTTTAGGCCTATGGCTGATTTTAGGCCTTCAGTGTGTAAGCAGTGTGTAAGCCCCTGACATCTCCTCCCTTCTCTAAGTATAGAAGGGTTGTGGCAATTCTAATCTTTCGAAGGAAGGGATAGAGGCCTGACCTCCATTATTTGAAGGGGACCTTGTAATGGCTCCAGTCCCTCTGTCGTTGTCCAGTGAGGCATGAGGGCCATACTCGTCCCGATGTCTTTTCCTGGAGAGGGGATACTTTTGACATCAACCCCTATGCAGTCAGGCTTGTCCCTCAGGGAACCCAGATAGATATTTTTATCTTCTATTGATATTCCCTTGCAGTGCTTAGCCTCACAGCCTAAGCAAGAATTCAGATTGCCTGTCAGAGGGGGTTCTGGGTGGCCCCTCTCTGCTTGGCCTAGGGGCAGAAGTCCCCCCTTTTTAGGTTGGGTGGAGATGGGTTTTGGAAACACCCTGTATAAAGTAACAACATCATCTTGAGTCTCGTGGTCCTCCATAGCTAACTTATTATAATGTATCTGAGTAGGTTTTGCTACCAAATTATTTATCTGTTGTATCACAGAGTTAGTCCGCCTATTTGAGAGCCAGGGACCAGCACAAAAAAGCAAAAAGAACCCAAATAATGGTCCCAAGATGGGAGGAAATAGGGTTGACAACCTTGGAGAGGCTGAAAACCAATTCTTGTACCAGCATTCATCTGTCTCTTTCTCTCTCTGATTTTTCTTAGGACCTTCACTGATCTATTTCATGCTCTCTTTAACCCTCCTTGCCTTGTCTATGTAAAGGCAACCTTCTTCCTTGAGGGTTGTACACAGTCAAGAGCTGTACACAACCTTTTCTATTGTACTAGAGTAAATCAAGTCCAATAAAGCTCTTTGCGAGTTTAGGAGGTCTCTTCAGACAGTGAAATGAGGGATTTCTTCAGATTAGTGATGTCAATCTCTAGCTGTTTGATGTTCTTGTCAGTGGCCCTTCAAAGATCTGAGTAGTATAAGTTCAGAGGCCAACATCTGGATTAGAAATTATAACTGCAGACATCACGGGTGATTCATTTTTACCTGGAAAGGAAAAAGAAGGGGATTCTCAGGGAGATTTCTCTTCCCTGGATGTAAATTGTTATTCATCGTATTTATGGTTGGGCCTGGCTTTGTGGGGGTATCTATTTTTTTCACTAATCTTTTGGTAGCTGGTTAGCTGTGCCTTCTGTAGTATCAGACAGGCACATCAATCCTCAGCCCCATAAGGGAACTGGGTCTGGACCATTCCATTTAAGGGTAAGAGGGTCCTTCCCCATGTCTGTGGCAAAGTTTTGTTGGTTTTGGTGGTGCCAGAGGCAGTCAGCAGCAGATTTGCCATGAGCTTTCAGCTTTAGAGAGATAAAAGTGAACAAGGCATGATGGAGAGTATTTCAGGGGGACTCCTTCTGAGGGGGTACAGTTCCCCCTCTTTTGTTTTTAAAGCCAATTTTTTAGAGTTCTTGTAAAATCAGGGCAGAAGTGCCAACAGTCGCTCCTTCCACACTCAGAGAGTCATGAAGACCCTATTTGAGGATATATAAATCTATATTAATAATCTTTTGTCAAAGGACTGTTATAGCACCACTGACAACTAATCAGACTATATAATATATCGATTAGTAATAGCTTCTTCTACTTTTTGTGAGATTACCTCTCTTTTGTCAATTAATTGTGGAATAAAATTAGGATTTACCTCTCTCTTGAGAATATTGAACAGAGACTTAAATTCTTTTATGGAGAGCTTAAAATAGGATCTTAGCCAATTAGCAACTCCTAGAAACTTTTGAAAATAATTTAAAATAAGTAAACTCTCTCCCTCTTTTTTTTTAGAGCCTTTATCTGTGTGGTTTTTTTTTTATTGGATATTATACGTATTAACCTTTCAATGTTACCTCCTCTCCCATTCTCCCCCCAAACCCCTTATCCTATACCCCCTCCTCCTAATTTTTGTGAGGGTGTGCTCCAAACATCCTCCCAGTCCCATCTCCCTGCTCTCGAATTCCCACACAGCAGGGGATCCAAACTTTTGAGGACCATGGCCCTCCACTTCCACTGAAACCTAACAAGGTCACCCTCAATTCCCTATACAGGTACATGAGTCCCTCCCTTTGTGTTCTCTGGCTGGTGGTTTAGATTTTGGGAGCTCTGGTTGAAACTTTTGATACTCCTTCTAGAAAGGACCAAAGAATCCACACTTTGGTCTTCCTTCTTCTATGTGAGTTTTAGGTGGTCTATACGTTCTTTCTTAGAAACTGTGAGCTTTTGGGCTAATATCCACTTATCAGTGAGGGCATACCATGTATGTTCTTTTGAGATTGGGTCACCTCACTCAAGATGATATTTTCCAGCTCTATCCATTTGCCTAAGAATTTCATGAACTCATTGTTTTTCATAGCTGAGTAGTACTCCACTGTATAAATGTACCACATTTTCTGCACCCATTCTTCTGTTGAAGGACATCTGGGTTCTTTCCAGCTTCTGGCTATTATAAATAAGGCTACTATGAACATAGTGGAGCATGTGTCCCTGTTGTATGTTGAAACGTCTTTTGGGTATATTCCCAGGAGTGGTATAACTGGGTCCTCAGGTAACATTATGTTCAATTTTCTGAGATAGCACCAGACTGCTTTCCATAGTGGTTGTACCAGTTTACAATCCTACCAACAGTGGAGGAGTGTTCCTCTTTCTCCACATCCTCACCAACATCTGCTGTCACCTGCGTTTTTGATCTTAGCCACTCTGACTGGTGTGAGGTGGAATCTCAGTGTTGTTTCCATTTGCCTATGACTCGCTTGTCCCCATCTAAGCTGGTATTGTCTGCCAAGGGTACGTATTTACAAGCTCCATGACCACTCAGGCTTATAAATTTCCACAAAAGCTGCCTGTTTACATTAGCTTATAGCCATCTATTTCAATGTTCTTCCACTGACACCCAAGACTTAGTGTTAGTATACATATATGACAGGCTCACTGCTGATTTTAGGCCTATGGCTGATTTTAGGCCTTCAGTGTGTAAGGAGGGCTGCACCTGACATCTCCTCCCTTCTCTAAGTATAGAAGGGCTGTGGCAATTCTAAACTTGTGAAGGTGGGGATAGAGGCCTGACCTCCATTATTTGAAGGGGACCTTGTAATGGCTCCAGTCTCTCTGTCGTTGTCCAGTGAGACATGAGGGCCATACCCGTCCCGATGTCTTTTTCCTGGAGAGGGGATACTTTTGACATCAACCCCTATGCAGTCAGGCTTGTCCCTCAGGGAACCCAGATAGATATTTTTATCTTCTATTGATATTCCCTTGCAGTGCTTAGCCTCACAGCCTAAGCAAGAATTCAGATTGCCTGTCAGAGGGGGTCCTTCCCCATGTCTGTGGCAAAGTTTTGTTGGTTTTGGTGGTGCCAGAGGCAGTCAGCAACAGATTTGCCATGAGCTTTCAGCTTTAGAGAGATAAAAGTGAACAAGGCATGATGGAGAGTATTTCAGCGGCACTCCTTCTGAGGGGGCACCGTTCCCCCTCTTTTGTTTTTAAAGCCAATTTTTCAGAGTTCTTGTAAAATCAGGGCAGAAGTGCCAACAGTCGCTCCTTCCACACTCAGAGAGTCATGAAGACCCTATTTAAGGATATATAAATCTATATTAATAATCTTTTGTCAAAGGACTGTTAT